>NW_016909584.1:29613-36328 GCF_001483705.2 Eufriesea mexicana | reverse complement strand
CTCTTCCGTACACCTTCGCCTACCCAAACCTCCTTCCCTTGCTCGTGTGTTCTCGTCCGTCTTTCTCGAGCCTTACCCCGTCCCTCTGCCGTCGCCGTGCACCCTAGCCAAAAGCGACGCCCTCTTACAAGATGTAGGAAGCCGCGGAATTTAGTTGCCATTGTCTCGCAACGTGCCCGATCGCGTCCCGTGCGCCTTTCGTTCGGCCGCACTTGCCAAGAGCTGACTAACGGAACCGTGCCGCGAATTTTATTCCCACCAGACCCATTACCGAGCGCATAACACCATTACCGCACGAGGGCCGTGGACCACGTCGCGCGAACCCAACCATCGTGTCTGTTACCGCCTCGCGATTGCGAAACGGGGGACCATGATTTGCGAACAGGTAAACGAAGGAGGGACGCGTGTCATTAAGGACACGCGGAGTCGGCGTTTGGTAAACGTTCGGCGAACGAGGAAGCATCGGGAAAAGAGAAGCGCCTCGATGTCGTCTGGAAGACGTCGACGAAGATATTGGGTCGAGCTTAGCTTCAACATAGTTGGAGAGTGCTGCATAAGCTTATTAAGGTTGGGTGCTTTGCCACGGTTCCACGTCACCGAGCACGCTGCTAGTGCGCTCTTTCTACCCTCTTCCCCTTATTTCTCGTCGAAGAAGAACCTGGAAAGCGGTGCAGCCGGTGGGAAGAGGGTTAGGCTGTTGGCTAGAGGGACGAGAAAAGAAGAAGCGCGGTGAAGAGAGGAGCGAAGCGGAGAAGAGAAGAGTCGTAGGAGGACAAGTGAGAGGAGCGGCAGGAACCTGCTGTACCGACCAACGTGTCGCCGATGCAACTTCAACGGTGGCAGTGGGGTAAGCTGCCGGATTGTTAGATCGAGGGGGGCGATGTCACCGAAAGGGGGCACCGGGAATAGAGGCGCCGAGGCGAGGGAACAGCGTTGCAGACACGAGCGAAAGGGGTCGTAGGGAGGGGAAAATCGGAGCGAAGGGGGTGTTAGCTGGGTTTGAAGGGGAAAGGGCGAAGCTGGAGAAGCGAGGAGCCTCTCGAGAGACAATGAGGCCGCTCACGAGTGTCGCAACGAGTGGATGCTCTCCACTATTGCCAACTCAGGCCCTTCAAGCCTTCCAGGCTTGCACCACCACTACCCTCGCCACGCCGTTGCCGCTATCCTGCTGCCGGCTGCTACACCACCGTCACGTTGCACTACAACCACGCGAGTCGACGAGCACGACGACGACGACGACGACGACGACGACGACGACGACGTCGCCGGCAACAGCGTTAGTGCGGTCGACGGGGGTGCAAGCGAACCTCGAGTGCTGCCTCCAGGCCTGTCAACTAGACAACGACACGCCCATGGTGTATCGTAGTTTTTAATTTACTTTCGTTGGTCGATCGGTCCTCTCTCGTTTGAGCGGCTTTCGATCACAGAGTGAGCGAAACGTTTAGCGCAAGTCAAACCGAGATTTCCGGTTGCCGCTGGTTGTGTTAGGTTTCGTCTGGGTTTACCCTTTTCATTTGAAATAGCCTCCGATTGCGATTCGTCCGTATTTAATCGCGAAACACGCGTCGAGTCGAGAAAGCTGCTAGACGTTTATTCAACCATTATTATAAATTATAATAAAGATGTGTCACATATATCACGACATGCGAAAGTCGACAGTCGAGTATCAGACAGATAACCCAAATTCGACTAAGCGTACGCTATTTTATATTTTTAATATTTAGTAACTCAATGCCACGCTAGTGAAAACATACAAGAACGAAGGCAGACAGAAAGTCGACCTAATATTTTTACGCCGCTACTTTGGAACGACACTACTCCAATTTTGACATGCATTCTTCAGGTATCCTTCTTCTCCTCCGTTTCATTTATACTCGCATGCGCGATGCGCCTAGTGTTCACGGAATATAGCGCCTTTCTCCTCTCCTCTGTATGAAATATACATGCGAAAAACGCCTGGCGATTATTCAGAACCCCGTAATAAAACCCTCGAAATCCACCCAGGACCAACAACGTTCGTAATAACCCGAGAGCGTAGAAACGCGCGGAAGAACACGGATAATTCGCTCCTCGAGGAGGAGGAACAACTCGTCTTCCTTCTCGCGGGAGGCCGATCTTGCCTTCAATTTAGTATCGGTCGCCATTGCTGCGCGAAGCGACCGGGTAATGCATCTTCATCCCGCTGGTACTTAACTTATACGAAAGTTTATCGTCGACTCTGCAAGATGCGGCCACGAGGCAACCCCGATACACAGCCCTTCCTGTTTCACGAGTCAGACAAAGACGCGGCCGCGTCTTCCACGGTTGAATCGAGGCCCTTGGACCGGCCATAAAACAACCTCGATGCCTGGCGTCGTCGATACACAATTGCACGCCGTGCTTTCCTCCGTCGCCGAGAAAAGTTGTTGCGTCCTTGCGCCGGAAGTGTCGCGAATTGAAGCACGGCTATGAAGCTGACATTGTCGAAGCCCGTATAAATTCTCCACGACGAAAGAAAGTTCGCGGAAGGAGTTTCGCGAGACGGAGTTCCACCCCCGGCCACCCCGAGCTGCCTCCTCTTCCTTTCTCTTTGAACACTGGCAAAAAGCGACGGGGAAATTTTTATTCCCCTCTCGCCTCGTCGCCGCGACCATTTTCGATATGTTGATGGTTTTTCCAACGTTTCGCTATACGGCCGCCATTTTTCCGTTTCCGCTTCCGCTTCTTCCAGCAGAGTGTCGGAATAGTTCGCTTTCTTTCGCTGCTCGCGAATACCAGGGTTAACATCGACGAATCGTAACCGACGATTCGATGTTCGATTTATCGGATAAGCGTGCAGATAGGTAGCTTCGGAAATAATTAATCCGTCGAAGTAGTTAATGGAAGTTTTACGATATCGAAGCTTCATTGAATTCCGATCGTTTCATTCCCGGCCGACGCGCAACATGTAAGCTCGTTTATAAGTTATATGTAATTGATATTCATCCCGCGTAATAATACATAATACGAAGCCCTTGGCTTTAAGGGGAGCCAATATCGACGTTGTTTAAACGCGAGTAACAAAATAGTTCTTGTAACGGTTAAACGAATTGGCAGGGCGCATTAACTGCACGGCGCGGTTTTTATTGCACGTTGTAACGAAAGCACCGGAACCATAACCATTCTCGGGAACGAAAATACTCGATCGAGGAGAAACAGCGGGAGAAGCACGCTAAAGAAGCGATACGCTAATCCGTCGAATAATTGGAGCATCCACGTTAATCCATTATCAGAAACGTTCAAACCTTTCTTGCCATTGTGCGTACTCGTCCGTACGCCTTCGTCGATATGCATAGCGGCGCTCGTGTATTTTATTTTTCTATATAATTTGTAAAAGCGTTCCGTACCTACCGAGTTATTCTCCGCTTAAAATCGTAGATACTATTTTTTCTCTTGGATAAACAGTTTCGTTGTTTACCAAAATTTTAGGCAAAAATTTATTATCGTCTTTATTATTCGAAAAAGTCGGAACCGAAATAGAGTGGATATATTTATACGACGCGTCCCAATTTTTAGCCTAAGTTGCGTCAATGCACCCCCCTTCGTGAACCGACGCGGGTAAACAATATAAAAATATCAATCGATCAAAAAGCCTGCTAAAGCTTCGGGGCGAATCTCTTAAAAGTATCTCAAAAAGTTGACTGGAACAAAACTGGTCCCTCTGGTGGCGACGAACCCGCAGTCACGACGAGGAATGGAAACTCCTAACGTGCAGCCTTCCACCCGAGACTTTCCATTATAAAAGCAGGACGGAGTCCGGTTATTCTGTTTAGTAAACATCGAAAAAAAAGCACGGCAAAAAGGAGCTTTCCTGGAGGCCAGATCGGACATTCCGGACGGAAACGAGCGACGGCCACTGTCGTCTATTTAACTTTAGCCCGATTCCTCGCGATTTTGCATCGCCCACGACCCGACTACCTTTTTCCACCATCCACCCACCCATCCAACTTTAGTCCCGCGGACGATCCTCCATTCTCTCACCCCCTCGCGTTTCCGCGTCCTTCTGCTTCTTCTCTTTTCTTCCTCCCCTTCCGTTCGTGCAGCCGTATCTCCTTCTCTCCTCTTCCGCCGGTGCAGCCCCTTTCTCCTCTCTCCTCTCCTTGCCCTCGAAAACAAACAACGCGCTGATCCACACTCGAACGCCCGGGAATGGCATCGACGTGCACGTCGAACTTCGCCTTTGGATACACCAGGCCGGCAACCGTTGAAACTTAACGGAACCGCTGCAAACTTTTAAACGCAAATTCCGAACCCTCCACGATGTCACCCCGTGGAGTCGTGGCGCGATCTCTGGCCACCGACCGTGTATCGATAGTCGGCCATTTGAAAACGTTCCAGCGAAGGTATGGTGAAACTTCGATTATCGTAAACCCTCGCCGTTGATCCCGTCCGATTGTAAACAGATCCGTGTAACGACATCGTTCTCACCTCCTTTACGACCCAAATCTCGCGAGTTTTCCCTCCACGAGACGGTTCCACGAACACGCGAACGAGGAACAGAAACGCGCCGCATCCTCGACGAGTCGCGTGACTAATCGCGGGAATAACCGAACGAACATATCGGATTAAACGTATGAAAGTTTCGAAACGAATGCAGCGTCCCGTTACATAAGTGGGAAACGTTAAAATCGATGGAAGTTCGTACCATCCCCGAGATACAGGGAATTATTTTCGCGTGCACGCTGTCGGACAACTTTTTAACCTCGACGGCGCCCGTTCGGGGTCGGGCGCATCGGAGGAAAAATAAAAGTGGCCAATCACGTCTGTGCGATCTTGACGGAACCGCGGGGTTGTAGCGGGCCTCTGGCTGCCGGCTCAACTCTGAAAGATCGCGGCACGTTATTTATGGTGACAGCCGATAGCGATAAGGATAGCAAATCGAGTGAACTTACAATCGGTCCAAGCTGTATTCCATTCCGGCTCATAATTGTTAAAGTGGAAAAGTTTCGGAGCCTCGTATCGTTCCACCCCTTCTTCGCTGCTAGCGCCGCGACCTGTCCACCCCGACTGCCCGCGTTTCCGCGCTGCCACCCTCTTGCCCGCCTAACGTCATCTCTTCGCGTTCGTTTCCACGAGTTCCGAAGATCGCGCGGTCCTTTCGTCGGTTCACGACTTCCGCCTATATAGCACGGATAGGTAAGTTTCTCCGTTCTGATCGGTTACGGCGACCGGCTGAGAGAGGCAAAGGAACGGCGTTACGGCGATTCACGGTAATCCGGAATCGGCGAATAAACACTCGACGCGACGATAGGGAACAGAGGATGGAATGGTAAAGGAGAAATTCGCTTCTCCCTGGAAACTTGGTTGTTCGCGTTGTTTAACGCGTTTACATGTGCATACCACGCGTCGGAATTCAAAGCGAGTATTCCATTTCGCTGGAAGTCGATCGAACGTTGAATTTCTTCCCGGTTCCATTGAACGAATAACGAAAGAAATGCGCCGAGAGGATCGCTCGACAGATGCTTCTATCCAGGAACTTACATATATCTTATGACACAGCCGCGCTCGTATATCACAAGAGCGCCATGCCACTTCTTACCTTGCCCCCGCGTTTCTTTCTTAAACAGATACTATAACTTAACCGTTTGTCTCCTTATTGACAGGAATTTGCCGGATAACCGAGCAGGATCGGTATCGATAGTCGCTCCGCTATGATTTATCGTGCACCTTATGCACGATTTCGTGGATAATTCGTCGAGCCATCGACCGAGTACCGCGATAGCGAGGAATCGTTATTACTCGCGGTTCGTTCCCTCGCATTTTTCGCGACGAACATTGCGGTTCGCGCTTCAGGCTCGCGGATGGATTCGAAATCGAGCCACACGCTTCTCGCATTCGCGATCGATCTCTCGATGGAATTCCGCGTTCTCGACGGGTTTCGCTTGTTTCTAGCTTTTAGATCGGAACGTTGCCACCGATGGATACCTACTCGATTCATCGCCAGAACCGGTAAGAATCGAAAATTTCGCGTTCGCTAATAAACGAGCCAACGAACATATCGGTGATCGATAGTTTCACCTTTCCTCGCCGATTAAAACGCGACTTCGATCCGACTAAACGGCACCAACACGTTTGTTTCCGAATACGATTCGTCGATAATGCTCTTTATTTCCATCCTGCTTCTTGACGCGACATTTATTTATTCGAGATACACGTTTCCTACAATCTGCCGCGTAAACAGCAACGCGGAACGCGAAATTTCGGGAGAAACAGCGCAAACACCTCGCCGCACCAAAGTAAAAAAGAACCCTTTGATCGTTCCACAAACATTTGATCTCTCGAACCAAATTGCCGGCTAGATTAAAAGTTGCGATATTTCCTGCATAAATACACAAGCATCGCCACCCACGTAAAAGCTCGAACACCAGCACGGCCTTTAATAAAAGCCAAGAAAAGCAGATTACACCGCGTGATCGATCGATCACGCGTGGCTGCTTTCGTACGGTTTTCATTTTCGTGGATCGCGCGACCAGCTCGATCCGCGGAGGCGGAAGAACGGAGGAATGGCGCGATGGAACATTCGAAAAAGCGATTTCGACTTTTCACCCCTGCCGCGGCCGGATCGAGACCGTCGTGCCAGCCACGCGAACGAGCAGCGACGACGCGAAAAAAAATATCAATTTCAATTGCGGCGAGAGTCGATCATCTCTGTTAGAGGAATACTTGCGCATTTCGACGTCCGACCGACCCCCTCCCC
>NW_016909584.1:13310-29553 GCF_001483705.2 Eufriesea mexicana | reverse complement strand
TTTCCCTCTATCCTCTCCTCTTTCATGCAAAACAACGCGAGTCGCTGCTCCGAAGTATTTTTCATGAAATTCTGCACGCACGTCCGCCATCGTTCGCGCGTAAAAACGATTCCGGACAGAGGCGAAAAGCGTGGAGGAAACTCAACGCGCTCGAGCCCGGGCACCGGAGAAAAACAAGCAAACGGGGAAATGGATACAGCGTTGTTCGCGCGTGACGAGTGTCGCGGTTAGTGACGGACTCCACGACGGATGGTAATCCACGTGGAATTCGCGTAAGCGATCGATTCGTTGGTCGGTGATCGAGCAAGTTCACTCGGACAAAGGAAAGAAAAGCGTGCCGACTACCTGGAGAACGTTCTCGGCGCTCATCGCGCGCACGTGTGCCCCTCTAATCGAATAAACCGTAACCGTCGAAGCTTGGCACCCACCCAAGATGCGGCCGTTCCCCTTTTTTGCATAAATCTGTCCGGCCTATTCCGTTCCAATTACGTCTACGAATTAATCCGATTTTGAGGCGGTAGACACTCGGCTAGTGCCACGTTTGGCTCGTTATTTGCAATTAAGTGCACCAATAGGACGCACTCGAGGGTGGTACCAGGCTACAAACTCGAGTGTGAAGGCCGAGCTTGCACAAACAACAAGATGGCCGCCGACTGCAACCCTACACACCCTCGTCCCCCCTCGTGTGCCAACCACCCCCGTTTTCCTATCCTCCTCTAGTCCCTATCTGCCAGCAAACCTACGTCCCACGACGCCAGCCTGCCCCACGGACGAAAGGGTTGTTTTGCCGGAGCGCGTACCTCGTCAATTCTTTCCGAATGTCTGGCCGTTTGAAATATTGGCCGGCCTGACCTGGAAAGCGTATTCGGTCCTTCCCTTTCGGTGCATGCGATCGTTAAAAATAACGAATATCCGCGATCAGGGATCGATCGATCCTTCTTTTTTTTACTTCCCCCTTTTCCTTTCTCCTTTTTCCTTTCCTTTTTCACTCTCATTTTTCGCCACTATTGCTTTGGGCGTCGATTGAACGATGGGAATACGTTGTTTCGATGGGAATACTCCGGGCCGAGATGAATATCGACTCACACTTAATTGGCCGTTGTTTGACGAAATCCTGTTACCTCGTCGGATTGGCGCGCGCGTGTCGCTTCTCGCGACAAGTAAATCGAGGTATAAGAGTATCTCCTTGTTCCTTAATTACCGCGTTAATTGCCACCAGTGTCTTTCTTGCGTTTAAACGCCGTATCTCGCTATCGCGATCTCGGTAACGGTTCTCCCAACCAATTAGCCAATCGAACGAGGTGTCCGGGAGAAAACGAAATACGCGTGCGATAATTGTTCGGGGAACAAATACCGTTGGTCGTGCTTGTGGAAAAAATCGAGGTTATTAGCGTCAACGGAAATATTCGATACGCCGTCCGTTCGATTTCGTGGTGTCCTTATCTCCCTCGGCTATACGTGGGACGCATTAGTTATTTGCGATGTTTATCGCGTGGCACGGTAGCAAGGCGTGTCTTATCTTCATCCGGGGTTATTCCGCTAATTGGAGAAATCTTTTTAGCGGTCGCGCGACCGAGCATTAAGTTCCCAATTACGATCCATACGACGGTGGGCCAAGGGAAAACCACCCTTCGAGGATTCCTCCTGTCCTCGTTCTATCGGTGATTTACACCGAGACCAAAATCGGCAGCTCGAGAGGTTTGTCGCAGTGATGATCGAGAACGTCGATATTAATCTTCCGTAACGCCATATGACTCGAAAATTACCTATCTATTTTATCTATATTCGTCGATATTCGTGTATTTATCATCTCGATTATTTATCGCTGTAATCTTGGACACCCGTGTTTCTCCTATTTTCAGTGCTCGGTCTTAAAACTCCGTGTACGATAATTTCCCATATTTTATTCGGAATTCGGTACCAGTTGAAAATGGAAAAACAGGCAGGACACTAGTGTCGATAAACTCTCATAAATGCCAGCCTGTACATAAATAACACCTCGTGTTCATACTTGCACAACCTGTTTGAAATTCTCTTTCCTCTTCCATTCGACTTGCTAACGAATAAAGAAGATTAACTTAAGTGAATCTACGATAAACTGAGACTATTTTCCTGCGGCACACAGCGCAAATCGTCGAAACTCGTTTGCATCGAGAAATTAATCGGGCAGGGACTAGTTTAAGTAGTTAATAAATGTTACACGCGTGGTAACACGTGGATTAGCAAGACGTGATCAAAATTCACGACCAAATGTACCATCGAAACTCGCGTTATGACGGCAGACTTCGCAACAATCGCGCCATATGCGTATGAATACCGAAACCGCGCGAGTGTCGAACGAAAACTGTTCGCGAAGTCGTCGTCTGAGTCAGCCGAATCATTTTCCCATACGATTTTGACGGATTTAGCAAGCTGAAATTACCAGGGTCCACCGAGAAAATTCGCGACGAATCGACTCTAAACGACAAACGATCGAGTTTTAAATTGCTACTTAAACTAGAGGAATCCCTGTTCTCTAAAAATTAGAGACAGCCAATGAGAGGGTTTGAACGTTTCGAAACTCGATGAGAAATTAATCAAAGCGATATCCTTTTTCTCGATAGCTTTATTATTGATAAAATACTTGCGGGAAGCGATGTATTTAAGAATGTTTAACCGAATCGTACGAAATATCTGCGATACCGAGTTAAAATTACTCGTTAAAATTGATTTTCCTAAGCCAAAGCCCTGTTGCGGCTGGGATTTTTGTCGATTATCACGCATCCAAGTGGCAGGTACCACGTGGCCGGTTGGAAGAGGAAGAGACGACGAATGCCGATAGATCTCTACAATTAGCCGCGTCGGCCAATCATCGTCCCTTGTGCTGTGCTGCGAGGACACAAAAGAAAGCTGGGCGAAAGAGGTCGGGAGGGGTGCGGCAGGGCTCGGGTGCCTTTTAAAAAAATCTTGGCAACACGGCCGCCTTTCATTAGTCCTGCCGGTACGGCCAGTGTCTCTTGAGAAGCTTAAGAAGAGGGTTGGCCTGGCGTCACTCCCCTGCTTGGGTCAGTGACGGCATTAAGATTTAGGAGACCCCTGTACACGGACTAGATTTAACGCTTGCACGAGAACCGAGAGATGAGAAAGTTAAACTTCGAGTCTCGCGTTTAGCCAGGTGTTAAACCTTCGAATAATTCGCGAGAATAAATTTTATTTTGCGCACACGGGGTTGGTAACGCGTAGTAAATTGTTTTCCTTTTCGATCTCTCCAGGCTCGTAGAGTACGTTCGATAATAAAATATCGCGATTATTTAATTCGACGATATGACGCTTCTGATATGCGATAAAATTCGAATCGATGAACGATATTTTTATCATTTCATTGAACGAAGAGCTCGATGAGTGGAAAAAAGGGGAAGAAAATATTAATACACTTTGCAATTTTCATCGGCGATTTTCAAGTATTCCCGATACTTGTAATATTTACACTTCGAAAATTAGACGGAACGTCAAAATTAAAAAATGAGTTTAATCTCGCGAAATCCAATCCGAATGAATATTCATCCCCGCAAGGGTGGTGTCTAATTAAAATCAAATCGATCCGGTTTCCGTTTCTGTTTCCAATTATCAATCATCCGCACGGTTCTTTATTGTGAATAATTAAAACGTACGGCTGCCCGATACCGGTCGGATTGATACTCCGTTATAGAAGAAATTAAATACAGATTTTGTAACGGCAATTTCGCGCTTAAAGCCTGGCCCATTACGCCGCAACACTTACGTTACTTTGTCTTCGTCGATACGCGTCCATTAATTTTTCCAACTCGTTAAACTCGGTATTATTACCTATCGATCCTCGGATTAACTGGAAAAACGCGATTAAACATTGCTATAACGAGTTTTCCCTCGCCAATTACGTCTGCACGGCAACGATTTTTCTGCCATTCTACGCGTTCTAACGTCGCGTGGAAAATAATTCGAAAAAATGGCGCGCGCGTCAGCCGTTAATCACCAATTAAAAAAGTCCGAAGTAAATAGGTGCGGGGAGTGAGAAACGTGGACGTAGAGGAGGTTTCAGCAACGGGAAGAAAATGAAGTAACGAGGGAGGAAAAAAGCAGGCGGATACGAAGGCTTGACCGAGAAGAGAGGAACGGTCAGGAACAATTTGTCGCGCATTAACAAGAAGTTCCATCCTCGACGGGATGACAATGAACGGCAGAGGGGTGGTTGCACCTTCGCGTTGCTGACATGACTGCGTCCCTGACGTCACTCAGCCAGCAACGTCAGCAAAGGCAGAGGAAAAGGAGAGAAAGAAACAGGGCGACAGACGGCGGATCCGCTTGTTTCGAGCGCGTCACTCGCCCCGTTTCTCGCCCCATCCACGCCAAGCTTTAGCTCTTTTTTCCTCGCCGAGTAATCAGCAAATCGCCGAAGCAACCTGGCAAGCGATCACGACCAGCGGAACCGAGAGGACGGCAGAGAAAAGAGGAGAAAAGTTGGAAAAGGACGTGGAAGCTCGGCGAACGCGAGATGGTCGTCGTAACGCGGAGAGAGAAAAGCCAGAGATGAAGCGAGGGGGATAGAGAGAGAGCGAAAGAGAGGACCGATAAGACGTCGAATAACTCGATTACTCGTCGAGGGAGTGTCACTTTGCCAGCCCGTGCATCCAAGCGAGAGCAAAATTTCGTTAAGGCGTTTCTCGCGAACTCCCGCCGTCCTTTGCTTGTCTCTCGCTGCTTATCCACGTCTTTCGTCCCATAATGTGCAGGAAATTCGAAGGATTTTCGATGGAAGCTCGAGCAATCGCGTTCCTCGCGATTCCCGCGGTATCGAGTAGTTGGGATTACGTCCCGATAAGCGAATGTTATTTTTTAATCATCGAAAAACTAACCGACGCAATTTTAATCGTGTCTCTTTCCTCGAAGCCATTTCGCGAAGAACGAGTCGCGCTCGAGTCCAGTCGAATCTCCGCCGAATTCCGGACTTGGCAATCGAGGGACGATGGTTCGTGGGTGCGAAGTAATTTCGTGCTCTGTAACTATGTAACACGGCCGTGATGCATTTCTAATTACCCGTATCGTTGTTTCGATCGGTGTCGAACGAATTTGGGGCACGTATGCCCAGTCGTAGACGTTTTAACAATGTTGCGCGAGTTTCGGACCATATCCAAATAATTCCGAACTTCGTAACGACGTTGGGAATTCTTCCAAAGAGTTTCTTGGCTTCGACGTTTATTTTAGACAGCGCAACAATGTTGAAAAGTATTCTGGTCCAGCGCCAAGTCAGTTACAATTAATTACGTAGAGTCGACCGATGGTATTCTCGTTATTTACCCTCCATTACAACCCACGATAAAATGCAACGTGACGTTGTTACGCGCTTATAGATCGACCTCAACGATCAAAGCGGATCCATCGAGATCTCGATGCATGAACCGCGTCCCTCGTTCCGACACTCGTCTCTCGCGCTATTCCCTCTGTTTCTTCACTCGACCCACGTCTCGCGGATAAAACCCACTTTTCGCAAGTCTAATTCGAACCGAGTCTTTACCGTCCCTGGTTATCCTAATTGCGACAACCCTGCCACGCTCGCTGGCAGAGAGAAGTGTACCGAAACACTGACCCGGTCTTCGCTATCTCTGTTAGACATAAAGGTAGCCTTCCGGATCAGCCGGCTAGCAGGCGAAACGCGCTTCGCCCTTCTCCCCTTGCCTCTCGTTACAGTACCACGCTATATAAATTGCTCGTTTACGTACACACACGCGGCCAGGTAACCTGTACGGTTTTTCGAGCGTCAGCGTAATTTTCCATTGCAACGATCGTATCGGGCTTCCTCGATCCTACTCGATCCTCCTCGATCCTTCTCCTCGTTCCATCGTCCCGCCATCGAACGATATCGTTCCACTGCGCGGAAATCGCAACCGCGTTGCACACGGGAACCGTTCGTTCGCGGATACTTCCGAGCAAGAGATATCGGAAGACCGATTTTTCGGCTAAATACTGACGACTCGGGGTGCAAAGAACCGGATTGCTCGCGGCCCGGCGTCCAAGAGAGGGACGTGGTTGCGAGTTGTAACCTCGTTTTCGGGAGAAACAACGGCGACAGCAATTTCTCGCGGTGTTCGCGGGAATGCGAGGAAGAAGCGCGAGAAGGGCGACGTACGTGGTTGCGAGTTGTAACCTCGTTTTCGGGAGAAACAACGGCGACAGCAATTTCTCGCGGTGATCGCGGGAATGCCAGGAAGAAGCGCGAGAAGGGCGACGGTGTGACGCAATTCGCGAGAACGGAGAGGTTCGCAAACGGGGTTGGAACAGCTGTAGAGGGACCGTCTGGTTCGTTGCATGACAGATTATAACGGGTGACCCAATTAAAAGCCGTCGTTCACTAGGCACCCAACAGCGATGCAATACGTGATTCCGTGGCTGACTCGGCGATGCATCGTCTTGGAACATCTCTCGTGGCCCTGAAAACTGTTTACTCGCGGCGCTCGATATCGTCGTGGAAATCGGAGACGTTCGCGATCGGCACGAGGCGAATGGAAATTAATAACTCCGCTGAGGAGGTGATTGCGCAACGATGGTAATATTAGAACGCGATCCCGAAACGCGAAAATTGATTATTTTTGGCAAATAATTTTACGTTTATACGTGTCCGTTTCGCTGGTCGGTTTATTCGTTATCCGACATACGTGCACGGTACGAGACGCGGTGTAGGAATAGTATTTCGCTGGAATTCGATTATCCGACGCATCTCGTGATTAAAAGTATCGGGGTTTGGTCAAAGCGAGACGTTATCTTAATCGAAATTCGGTATTAACGCGTTTAAAATACAGCATCTAACGAGCGGAGCGTTGCGAGCCGATAAAAATATTAGGTAATTTATTAATGGAGAGATTATACGAGCAGACCGGCGGAATCCTTTCCGGCGAACATATCGGTTTCCCTAAGAGATTAAATTTCAACCGTATATTCGATCAAGCGGGGAAAGTAGTATTCCCTTTTGCATTAGACTATCCGGTAATGCGGAATTTTATTTTTTGGTTCGCCTCGCACGGTGCTCCGGATGAAGATTGGCACTCGGCGAGTCCACGACCGAAAAGCAAACGATACACTCCGGTTTAGTGGAATCGGGAAGCTACTCGGCAGGGAAAACAGCCGGTCTCGATCGGACAATTGGGTTAAGTAAGTCAAATAGCTGCAAACACTTGCCGCTCTTACGTACGGTTAACAACGGCTTCCCTTGCGTTTCGTTTGATTTCGAAATTAACCGGGAGATACATCCGTTGCGAGAACGCTGAGAAATATCCTCGCGATTATATCGTAACGAAGGTACGAAACGAGCTGTTCGTTGTCCGCCACCGTGTTATCTTTAACGAATATTTTTCCCAAAATCCTTTTGGAAATTTCGATTAATTCTCTATCCTTCTCTAAGCTCCGTCGATAATTCAAGAAGGAAATTGTATTTTTCTAAAATGATTCGCAGGATAGGGAAGAAATTTCATATCGTACGAGAAATCGGCGAGAGAAATACGGATAATTAAAATGTGGGCGAAATTATACTTCATGTTGATATTCTTTGTACCGAGATTCGACACAGGATTAACGTAGTTCATACGAGTGTGTCGTGTACGTGTACGGTGGCTGAAAGCCACGGGTTCCAAGTTCGTAAACGATATTCCTTAGTTTATGTCGTGGCCACGATTCCGAAAATATTCGTCGAAACTGCGAATCGAACTTCCTCGAGTTACTTCGATCTGATACCGCGTAAGTTAGCTGGCATCAGGAAGCAGTAACGTTTACCAATTCGTGGCTACAGTCGTTTACAACGATTCGAGGTTACTTCTCATCCGTAGCAACTGGCATATCGCAACGAATAATCGAAAATTTGTCACGGGTCGCAAACAAGTCCGTTTCGATACCAAACGATTAGAAAGATTTATATAAGATCAATGTAATTCGCCTGACAAACGAGTATGGACATATAATCGCCGCGAGTTGCGGAATATAATTAATATATTCTAAAACATCTTTCCTAGGAAAAAAATACGTGTCATACTCGCTTGTACAATCGAATTGACGTAATATACAGATTAGAGGCAACAAGGATATCGAAAATACAAAGTCCTTGAGATCCATTGTCGATTCGACCCTCGGAAGGTCAAGCTCGCGCCATCCGGAGCCGATTCCTAGAACCTCTCGGGGAGTGAACGACGTCGATGGTAACGTCGATGGAACAGGTTCCTACCCTGGATATGTACGCGAGCGAGTGGCGTTGCCGGGCGGAAGGGGCATAAAGGTAAGCAATTGTTTCGAAAGAAAAAGACTTTCGACCGCGAGACAATGGAAGGACGGTAACGAAAGCGCATTATATTTTCAACGGGCCGCGCAATACTAATGCATTTCACGGAGAATTGCTTTTCCGGATATCTCGCGGGGCTCCGCTTCTGCCTGCTTTGCTCTTTGCGGTGCAATCGCTCTGGCCAAAGCTCGTTGGAACCGCGCCACGCCGCTTCGTTTACCAACGAAATGCGGCAATATGAAATACATTACGGTTACCAGGTAAAAAAACCGTTCGATTCGGAGGAACCGAGATAAAGCAGCGTGCTCGAGTCTCGAGCATGTGTGCGCTAGTCTATTTTTCATGCTACGTTAACGCGTACATGCCCTGTCTTCCGAAAAACCGCTTCGGTCGGGAAGCAAGTATATAATCCCGAATAAAAATGCCAAACGTTTCGCAGTGCCTCCGCAATCCAAAGCGTTAAATTCCGGGATTACGCGCGGTCCAGATATCGAGGAAATTGCATATCGTTTTTAAACGAGTCGGTGTCGTAAGAAAATTGAGAAAATTTTCCGACTCGACTGCAAGCTCTCTCTTGAGTCACTGTCTGCCATCGATCATGCGACGAGTACGTGGACGTATCGTGGAGCTGATATTGCCCTGGAATCGAGACATGTGCGGTCCCGAGCAACCGGGATAATGGTCCTGTACTTTGGACGCGCATTCGTGCCTTGGTCAAACCTCGTGGGACGATCCATTATTAGCTGCTATACCGGATGAGACAGAGGTACCGCGTGTCCTGCGATTAGGCTCCGCTGCGCTGTCCCTTGTCTTCGCGATCATCGGCTCGAGGACGGCAGCGACTCGAGTTGTACCAAGATAGATCGATCAAGGGTACCAAAGCACGGAGCTTATTGTGGTTTTTGAAGACAGGATTACTTTGACCGAATATCGGTTTCAAATTGACACATCGATGCGTGTCAGCCGCTTCTCTCTAATTCCTCAAATGTGACTCGCAGTCCAGTGAAAGCAAATTCCTGGCCGTGAGCTTACAGGCCAAAAGCAGGCGAATCGACGCGATCGGTCAACGTAGAAAATTTTCTTCGTGCATCGCTTTAAACGCGATCGAGCGAGGGAAGGAACACGCGTAAAGGAACGCGTAGTCGATAAAACGCGATAATTAAAATTTAATTCAGCCGGCCGATCGCGCGCCATCAAACGCGACGCCATGACAGGTAAACGAGTCGGGGGTTGAGCAGAGAAAGAGAGCGGCGAGCGTGCAGAGTGTCGGAAGGGCGGCGGGGGTGGCGACTGTCGTCGCTGGGAAGCGATGGTGGCCATGTGATGGGATTTAAATTAGCGGCGTGGCCCCGTGCGACAGATGTCGCAGACTTCCATTAAATGTCGCTCGTCCCACGACTAGTACGACCCCAAAAGGAGGAGCTGCGAGCAGCGAAGGGCTGCGAGATGCCGGAGACGTCGAGAGTTAGAGGAAGAGACTGGTCAGGATGAAGGGAGAGGGTCGCAGATGAAGGAAATTAGTAATACTCGATAAGAAGTCCTTTACCGGCGCTAATCTATCGCCCTCGCCACCCACCGTGGCTCGATGAAAACGACATTAAGAATTAACGATACAGGTGTCGCACCGTGGATCGACGAACTTTTCCTTTCCAGGTATTAATCGAGTACTTTTTATCTTCGAGTTAAGTGCGCGGGTAAAAGGACTCGATTCAGTCCGCGTGTCCATTGAAAGCTTGGCAAGAGGGAGATGAACTTGGAATCTCGCGCGAAGGAGTTTTCGAAAATGTCCTGGACGTTTTCGAAATTTCTCCGAAGCGATTCGACTTTACCGTAAACTCGATATCGGAGAAAAGAAAATACGGAACGGTTAATCATCGTGGAGTATGGCGGTCGGGATGGCCGTTCGCTGTGTTAACGTTCGATGCGATTCGCGATGAAACTCGTGAAAGCAGAGGAGGTTGAAGCAGCGGAGAGAGCTGCTAATCGAAAAATCGAGCCGTCGATACTTTACGTTATCGGGCCTCGAGCCGCGGCGACTCGTCGAGAAAATTGAAGTCCGGTATCGATTGCGTTTATACGTGGAAAGAAAACTATTATT
Source organism: Eufriesea mexicana (assembly GCF_001483705.2). Taxonomy (NCBI): domain Eukaryota; kingdom Metazoa; phylum Arthropoda; class Insecta; order Hymenoptera; family Apidae; genus Eufriesea; species Eufriesea mexicana. The sequence continues at coordinate 19,177 of NW_016909584.1, read as the reverse complement.
AAATTGGATACGACGATTCAGAGCTCGAGACTCGCTGACGACGCTTCCTTTGTGTTCGAGAAATTGCGCCAAGAGGAACGTAGCGGAGCAAGAGAAATGTATTTTTCGAGCTGGCCGGGCCGAAGCCGAACCAGCTTCGTTCGTTTCTTCGTTTTCACACGAGCTCGTTCTAACCTCTGGCCTGCCATCTCGCGAGGTAATCACGGGTGTCGCTGACCCACCATTTTGTTTCGCTCCAAAGTCTCGGCACCTCGCAGTCACCCCGAGCAAACAACAGATACGTATAAACTTCCTTTGTAAGTGCACCGCGTCTAAGACCGAATTGCACGGAATTGCAAATGGAGTAGGAATTAGACTCGAGAGATGATTAACGAGTAATCGGAGCTTTCGTAATTCGAATTTAATTACTCGCAGCAGTAGGTCAAAGGAAATTCAAGAGCTTTTTCCGATTATCGCATTTTTATGCGAGCTTTCATCGATATGACGAGTTCAGAAACGTGGCATCGAGGAGTAGAGTGTCATTGTAGCTGCACCGAGAAATCCAAGATGGCCATTGGTTCCTCTTGCGCCCAGTCGTTGGTACCACCTGCAACATCGCGAAAAGTTAGAGTTTCTTTTTACCAGGCGAATATTTTGCACGCTTGTACCGATAAATCGCGGAAAAATGTGTTCACGGGGAGGATCTGCGCTCACGTGGATAGTCACGTATACGTGCGATTGACAAATTTCGCAGTCGTTTCCCGCGTCAACTCGTTCGAATCATTAAAATTACCCGGCTGACTTGGTGCCTTCAAAAGCGACCAGCATACCAACGATCGAATACGATGACGGTTTAAATGTTGAAATGCGTTTGGATTTCGTCACGGACCAGTGGCCACGGCTCTTTCAACGCAGAGCGCGTGTTATTAATGTCCCGTCGAATATTCGACATATTCCTCCACGTCGCAATTCCATTTGCGAATTAAACGCGTTCGCGGAGATTTCCTCCGGTTATGGTAAAAAGAATCGCGTATTAAGAGCGAGAGACTGCCGTCTGGCTGAGATATCTCTGTGCAAATGCTTAGACGCGTACGTCGAAGGGATTTTAATGATTTTCTAACGACTTCGAGAGCAAGGGTCCATGATTTAGCGAAGAAACGTGGTTATTATTTATCATCGTTCGGGGAAAAGAAGACAATATCGTTCCTTCGATGTCTATGAATCACGATCTCGTCCAATTCGTTTAACGATTCTAACCGAAGAACGAGGATGAAGATCGAAGAATCGAAAATCAAATCATTCTATCGACACCAACCCTCCGCTTTTTACTACCACTATCCTTATCGCAATATTCAGAATTAACCCTGATGATTTAATACCAAGGGAATAAATGACGTAGACGCGTCGCTATCCGATCAGAAGAATATAAAAATAAGGGCGCAACGCGTTCTTGTCTGAATCTTCTTAGACCGCGAAGGGTTAAAAGAAGAGCGTGGCTTTACCCTCGCGTTGCCGACGTAATCGAGCGTTTCAACCTCTGTCCTTTAACTGGGAGAATGGAAAAATTCGCGCGAGCGGAAAAAAGCGGGTGCACTGTCGTCGAAAACAAGCAATTCGATTGGCTTTCTCTCGGCGACTTCCGTTTCGACGTCTCGCGTTTCCTGCGTAACGGAGCAGTGACGGTCAAAGCGCGGCGGATCGGAGGAGCGAGGATTAACGATTTCCGTTCGGAAGGACGCGCCGGTTTTTCGCCGCGTCCGAGACGCGGATAACTAATTCTCGATTCTGGAAGGAAAGATACGAGAGGGAAAAGGCGAATGTGTGTGCAGCAGCTGCAATGAATTTCATCTCGAGGATCAAAAATAGCATCGAGCCAGGCTTTTTCCCCGCTCGCCGACCGTGGCGTCGTCCAGCTCGCGATATCGGCGCGTGCACGGAACATTAAGCTTCTTTCTAACGAATGCGCCTTGCAATATTTTTCGGAGCACATATCCGCGCGATAAGAAAACTTGCGCATTCTTGGCCGCGGCCGCGATATTCGTCTTCCCTTCTTTTCTCGCGCTCCCACGGTAATCATTACATACTCAGGTACAACAGTAATTTTAGGTTACATCGATGTTTGCTTGTTAAGTATAATAAACAGCAAAATCTAATCAGATAAGATATTCATCGAGACAATAAATTAAATTTTGAAAAAACGACAATTGCTATACATTTTCCACCCTATTAATAACTATAATTTTAAGTCTAAACCTCGGCACGTGATAGCAAAGACAGCAAATGGTTAGAAAAAATTGCCAATTACTCAATTTCTTTGAATAATTTGTGGACTTTTATAATTGCATCGCAAAGCTGGACCTATAGGTAATATTCTCCCGCAATTTTCGAAAACAATTTGACGCTAATTAGCTTGTTATTAATAACTATTTAAAGGCGTCCGTGATTTAGTATCGACCGTCGTCGTGCTTTTCGTGGAAATATTTAATAATGACTAAAACTAGATGGCAAATATGATAAAAAATGATGATGTGAACACGATGATATTCTTATTCTAATGTATTCTTGTAATTCGTGATTAATGACAAACTATTAGTATGTACAAGGCAATAGCCACAGATGATTAATCGATTAACGACAAATTTATTTCCAGTAAGAGTATTGGAAAATTCTCAAAGGATGCGTCTTTCCGACGCAGTTATGAAAGTTACAATAATTTCTTCCATCGATATCTGCAACCTCCATACTAAACGAGAAAGGAAAAGAAAGGAAGAATCGTAATTTGTATCATTTCCTGCTGCATTCCGCGAGCAAAATCTTCAATACCACCGTGTTTTACCACGAAGCACGCGAAATCTCGGTGAAGTTTCAGGGGCAGGGGACGCTGGAGGATCGCGATTCATAAATCTATCTGTATTTCGGTGCTATCGACGTCCAGATAGAAACACGTTGCGAGATAGAAGAGCACGGACGGGAAAGATTCTTCCGTGACCGGAGAAATCGACGTCTCCATTAATTAGACACCGGTCGATCGAGCGTGCGACGGACCACGTCGCCGTCGCAGCCTCCCGTGAAATTGTGTTCTCGCTGATTTACGACGTGTCCCCGCTGCCTCAGTCTTCAGCCGTCCTCTCGCCACGTATTATTTCCTGCGTCGTTTCCCTCAGAATTCCTCTCGTTCGTTCGCCGCCGACTAATTTTCCCGTGATCGTCCGGATTCATAATTTTCCGCGACGGATCTCTCGCTGTTCGAGCGTGTCGTTGGAGAACGGAAGTTCAGCCGTCGCGGCATCGTAGTCGCGGCGCGTCTGAACGCCGGAATCCAGCTTCTCGTGGATTAATATTTTTCTTTACAAAATTCCACACTTTCGCGAGCTTTCGTGATGCTCGTAACGAGTGTTACAGATGCCTAGTTTATAGAACAAATTTTTAACACGACTAGAGTCGATTCTTCAAGTATTGCTCTTCGATTTTCCAATTCGCGAAGCTCATATACGCAGAGTAATTAAATATACGCGTGCCTTTCTCCTCTTTTATCATTTTTTCTTTCTTAGTCCTTCACGAATCGCCGTATTGATCGATTAATACTCGTTTAGGGATGACAAAGCGAGATAGTAAATATTATATTGAAACGTATACTGCTTTAGTTTGTCCAGTAAGCAATGGCGAAGTCTGTGGTGGCTGAGATGGGCTAGGACCGATCGGGAGTGTACCAAAGCATGAAGTAGTCGAGTACAAGAGAGTACGTCGTAAAATTAGAATTTATTGATGTCCATAATTATAATTATTCGTTCTCCTGAATAATTATAATTGCTCATCGAAGTTTAAAACTAACCCTCCGAGTGTACTTTCCACGCATGTTTCTGCATTTTAACAAACAGTTCTTTATCTGACATGAATTTATTACACAGTAGCGTATTCTGTAGGCTTTTCCGAAGAAGGAACCTTCCAGGAACAATATGAGAATGATATTCAATATTCACAGAACGGTAAAATATAAATCTGCAAGCTGTAAGCAGGATTTTGCTCTCACACAGCCATTGTATGCATATATAGATTTATCAGGGTCGTCGTCATGCTTAATCGACAACAAAATCATCGTCCACTTAACTTCTAAGCTGAGAATAAAAGTTCTAACATTTTAATTCTTCGTGTAATACTTTATTTTAGCAAAAAATGCAGAGGAAATAAAAATAATTTAACGTACTTATACGTGGCATGCAAATTTATACTATAGAAATGTGAATGTAGCTTTACTTTATAAAACATGTTTATAAAATATCAAATTTATTATTAATAACCAATAAATATTGTTAATAACAAATTGTTTACCCCGCAAATTTTTAATAAATGTCGAAAGATTAATAAATTACCGGCTATGCACAGTGAATGCACAGTGTACTTGTATAAAAAAATATAGCTATAACTTGTAAAAAGTTTATCAATTATTACACTGATTGTTAATAACAAATTAATATTGTTATAAACAAATTATTCATAACGTAAATTTACAATAAAAGTGAAAAAAGTATTAAATTATTGGCTATTAAGGCGAAAAAATAATAAATAATAGAATCGGTAAAGTCCGAAAATTTGCAATCGGAGTGGGGAGCTCGGCCGATCGGCGGCTATATAAGGAGCGACGCGATATAGAAAAACTCATTTGTCGGTTCGACTTCGGAAGTGTAACATCTAAATTTTCGTTGTGCGCGAGGGGTAGGGATTCGAAGTAAGGTTGGGACTAGCCACCCCACCCTCACCCCACCCCATTAATCAATTTACTAATAATTTCTTTTTTGTTTACAGCTATTAATTTTTCTTTTTTTCAGTCATTAATTATTTTTTCTTTTTCCAGGCTCTAATTATTTTTTTTTCTTTCAGGTAATATTTTTTTGTTTTTATCTATTCTTATCTGATAATTCGAATATTTCGTATAATATTCGAATGTCTCGTCGTTGAATTGTTTGTCTCATCGTTGGTTTATTTGTGTCTCATCGTTGGGTTGTTAATAATTTTTATTTTCAAATATTAATTATTCTTTCCTTTCAGGTTTTAATTATTGTTTCTTCTTTCAGATAATATTTTTTCGCACCTATTCATTTTTATCTGACAATTCGAATATTTCGTATAATATTCGAATGTCTCGTCGTTGGGTTCTTTATGTCACATCGTTGGGATGTTTATATCTCATCGTTAGGTTGTTCCTTCCATTTGGTTGATCATTGTGGTTTATATTCATTTCTCTATTGTTATGTTTTACTTTATTTATTATATTTGTTTATGTTGTACTAATCATTTACTAATCTGTTTTTTTTCAGGTTTATATATTTTCTTTTTAGGTTTATATATTTTCTTTTTAGGTTTTCAATTTTTTCCAGATTTGCGTTTAGACCTAAGTAGTTATAAGTTGGTCTAAGATAGATCCATAGACTAAGTATCATGTGCGCGCTATCTGTACAAAGGTAAGCTACCTAATTTAGAGCGAAATTTATAAATTCTCTATCATTTTCTTATCCCCCTCGTTTAGCAAATAGAACGTAATTGTTCTCGCGATAATCGCGATCGTTTGTAAGCACCGACTAGCCTACGCGACGTGCTCTCGTGTACTCGATAAGTACATGCTTCATCAGTCATCCTCGCGACTCGTCACCGACACTCATTTCCAGTCACTGTCAATCTCGTCATGCATCGGGTTCCAGGGGGACCCCCTCGAATCAGTGCGTCTTCTGACCTCGACCGGGCGGTCCGCTGCCCAAGTCGTACGCGACTTGGGCTCGGGCACATGCTGGCTGACGGACTAGTACCATCTACGGTTAGACCACAGGGATGATTAAGTTCTACCCCGTGTGGCTGGGATGCGAAGTGTCTGTCTTGGCCGGCAACCGCCCAGC
>NW_016909584.1:0-10851 GCF_001483705.2 Eufriesea mexicana | reverse complement strand
CAGGGACTATCCTTGGTCCACGTGTAAGTCTTGGCGAGTGCGACAGTGACTGGAATTGAGCTAGGCCCGATCGGGAGGGTGCCGAGGTATGAAGTTATCTCTGTACACGGGAGTACATCGCCTAGGCTAGTCGGTCTTTCGAATAATCGCGAATTCGTACGGGCGCGTCGCGATTTTCTATTTGCCCGCGTGTTTGATATTTCATTCCCTATTTTTATGGGATCTTGAAAACATCTTAACGTTGCGACAGTAGAGTTTCAATATACCGAACCGAAACCCCCTTTTGTAAGACACGAAATATAATAAAGTGTCAGTACAGTCATTTTAATTTAATTCGCTCCAAGTTAGATTAGGGTACCTTTGATACAGGTAGCGCCATCAGGCTGCGTCACTAGGGCGCATGTCGGGTCTCGATGCGTAGCCACCTCCTCGTGGTGAGACCCGGTAATTGGTATTGTTTTCCAAAGAGAAATCTTTGGCAAACGATACCAAGCTAAGAGCTACGCATAAAATTTAAGGTATTTGCTATTTCGTGTAAATTTTCAAAGTTTCCTTTGAATTTTGGAAATAAAGAATGGACAATATCTAATCAAGTAATACGTAAATGAAGATGAAATCAAGTAAGTATTACAAGGTAAGTATAATTAAATTTATCTTTATGCTCCAAAGCTATGCATCCCTGTAACAATCGTCTGAAAACACCCCTTTCCCGAACCCCTGTGGAACATACTAAACAGTACGGTCGCGGTGGAAGCTTACCCACCGCAAAGTCTCTGTTGAAATTCTCTCAGCGGGGGTGGACGGAAAAAGTGGCGTACTCAGCGCGGCGAAGAAACTCGAATTCACTTTGTTCCAGGGAAGGCGAAAAACCGTCCGAGACGCGGAGGGCCGCAAAAACCGCGTAAACACGGAGTTCGGATCCAATTCGAGCTGGTTGAGCGAGGTCGGAAAGAGAAAGAGTAGGAAAAAGGTAGAAATGGAAGGAGAAAGAGCGGGTAAAGGAGTATGAGGAGGGTGGAATTGGAAAAGAGGCGAGCAGTGTTGCGTTGTTAAGGCGGCGGCGTGGAATCGCGATATTTCCTACGCGGGATAGGATCGCGTTATGAATCACTGGCGACATGCTCCGCTACATTCGACGCGACTGTTTCGTGTATATTTCATTACGTGGCCAGTTTCGTTGCAATAACAAATAACGAGAAAGGGTGAAGCGACAGAGAGAGAAGACGGGCCGTTTCGGAGACGACGAGATCGGCGAGGAAGAATGGCAAGAAGGAGTGAAACAGAGGCGTGTGAAGGGAGGGTTGAGATGTCGGGAAGAGAAAGGAAGGAGTCGAGGATGGAAATGGGAGAGCGAGTGAGAGTAAGTCACGCTAGAAGACGTTTATATACGGTGGTGTTAAAGGGGCGCGAATGGTTGATAAAGAGATGAACGGATCGATCGAGACGAAACATCGACTCGAAAAGAGAGGACAAAAGACACGGTAAAAACTTGTGGATCTTCCCATCGGTATATCATTGTTAACATAAATTTGGATTACGCGAATATAACATTAAAAGAGATAACACCCCCCCCCCCAAAAAAAAATAAAAGAAATATACCCAAACTTCTGAGCCTATAAAATTCGCAGCGATGGCATCAAATCCTCTGCTAATTTGTGCGATATTGTATTAGGCAAACATAACGTTAAAAGAGCTTTCATGCTGACAGAATTCTGGACCTACAAAGTTAACGAATTTTGTGATTTTCTATCAGGAGAACATAAAATGACAGGAGGTCGATCGCCGAGACAGTTCCAAGAAATGACGTCATTTCCAAGAATTCTCGGACAATACTTTTGCCGTCTCGAAGAAAACCTTCTGGCCGATTTCGATATTTTGTATCCGGATAACATAACATGACAGGAGGTCGCTCATTGTGTCAGTTCCAAGAAATAACGAAATTTCCAAGAATTCCGAAGACAATACTTTTGCCGCCGATGGACAATACTTTTCCCGCTCCGGTGGACAATACTTTACCCGCTCCGTGACAATACTTTTCCCGCCTATTGACAATACTTTTGCCACCTCCGGACAATACTTTTTCCGCTCCATGACAATACTTTTCCCGCCTATGGACAATACTTTTGCCGCCGCCAGACAATACTTTTCCCGCCTTCTGGACAATTCTTTCGCAGCCTTGCCGTAAAATTTTCGGTCGATTTCGCCACATTGCACTAGGATAACATAACATGATAGGAGGTCGCTCGTTTAGACAGTTCCAAGAAATGACGTAATTTCCAAGAATTCTCGGACAATTGCCTTACCGTCTAGGAGAGAATTTTTTGACCGATTTAGCGACTTTGTACAAGGATAATATAATATGATAGGAGGTCGCTAGCCGACCGCTTCCAAGAAATGACATCATATCCCACAATTCTAAGGAAAGTTATTATGCAACATTTGGATGAACGGACAGTATATAAGGTATATTGTAGAAGGCTTTAATTATTTAACATACTTAAAATTTAAAGCTAAATTTATTACTTACCTTAATTCTACTTACCTGATACTTACCTTCATGATACTTTACGTACAATACTTACCAGAATTCCTCATAATGTACATATTACTGCATCCAAAATTGCCACTATATGTTCAATGTTCAAAGAGAATATTGGAAATTAACAAGAGATAGTAAATATCTTAAACTTTGTGCATAGCTCTTAGCTTGGAATTTCTTTCCAAAGACTCCCCTTCGAAAAATAATTCCAATTACCAGATCTCACCACGTGGAGGTGGCTACGCATCGAGATCCGTACAAGCAACATAATGGTCCAATCTACTGGTGCTATCCAGTAATAAATCGAAAAAATGTAAAATACGAAGCGAAATTTCAAAATCAAAAGCAAAAATGCATATTACATAGAAACATCCGCTACGAAACTCCACAATCGGTACAGTAATTTGGCAAGGAAACGACGAAATCAAAAGAAAAATCGGTAAACCAGTTAGGCAACAGTCCACATAATAGTATTAAACGGAAAAATTACGGTCCCGATACAAAACTTCGAAAATCTAAGACGAAAAACTATCATGAGCATCACGAACGGTCACCCGCCGGCACTTTGGGCAATAAAATACGGCACTGAACACGCGAAACGCGAAAAAAATTAGCAAACTCGATAGAGGACACTCCACTCTACAGGGATAGATGGAAAAAATCCGGTCCAGGCACGAAATAGCGAAGATCGAAATCAAGAAAGTCTATTACGCAGCACGAGCTGTCACGCGCCCGCACATTCGGCACTATTATACGGCACTGAACACGCGAAACGCGAAAAAAATTAGCAAACTCGATAGAGGACACTCCACTCTACGGGGATAGATGGAAAAAATCCGGTCCAGGCACGAGATAACGAAGATCGAAATCAAGAAAGTCTATTACGCAGCACGAGCTGTCACGCGCCCGCACATTCGGCACTATTATACGGCACTGAACACGCGAAACGCGAAAAAAATTAGCAAACTCGATAGAGGACACTCCACTCTACGGGGATAGATGGAAAAAATCCGGTCCAGGCACGAGATAACGAAGATCGAAATCAAGAAAGTCTATTACGCAGCACGAGCTGTCACGCGCCCGCACATTCGGCACTATTATACGGCACTGAACACGCGAAACGCGAAAAAAATTAGCAAACTCGATAGAGGACACTCCGCTCTACGGGGATAGATGGAAAAAATCCGGTCCAGGCACGAAATAGCGAAGATCGAAATCAAGAAAGTCTATTACGCAGCACGAGCTGTCACGCGCCCGCACATTCGGCACTATTATACGGCACTGAACACGCGAAACGCGAAAAAAATTAGCAAACTCGATAGAGGACACTCCGCTCTACGGGGATAGATGGAAAAAATCCGGTCCAGGCACGAAATAGCGAAGATCGAAATCAAGAAAGTCTATTACGCAGCACGAGCTGTCACGCGCCCGCACATTCGGCACTATTATACGGCACTGAACACGCGAAACGCGAAAAAAATTAGCAAACTCGATAGAGGACACTCCGCTCTACGGGGATAGATGGAAAAAATCCGGTCCAGGCACGAAATAGCGAAGATCGAAATCAAGAAAGTCTATTACGCAGCACGAGCTGTCACGCGCCCGCACATTCGGCACTATTATACGGCACTGAACACGCGAAACGCGAAAAAAATTAGCAAACTCGATAGAGGACACTCCGCTCTACGGGGATAGATGGAAAAAATCCGGTCCAGGCACGAAATAGCGAAGATCGAAATCAAGAAAGTCTATTACGCAGCACGAGCTGTCACGCGCCCGCACATTCGGCACTATTATACGGCACTGAACACGCGAAACGCGAAAAAAATTAGCAAACTCGATAGAGGACACTCCGCTCTACGGGGATAGATGGAAAAAATCCGGTCCAGGCACGAAATAGCGAAGATCGAAATCAAGAAAGTCTATTACGCAGCACGAGCTGTCACGCGCCCGCACATTCGGCACTATTATACGGCACTGAACACGCGAAACGCGAAAAAAATTAGCAAACTCGATAGAGGACACTCCACTCTACGGGGATAGATGGAAAAAATCCGGTCCAGGCACGAAATAGCGAAGATCGAAATCAAGAAAGTCTATTACGCAGCACGAGCTGTCACGCGCCCGCACATTCGGCACTATTATACGGCACTGAACACGCGAAACGCGAAAAAAATTAGCAAACTCGATAGAGGACACTCCGCTCTACGGGGATAGATGGAAAAAATCCGGTCCAGGCACGAAATAGCGAAGATCGAAATCAAGAAAGTCTATTACGCAGCACGAGCTGTCACGCGCCCGCACATTCGGCACTATTATACGGCACTGAACACGCGAAACGCGAAAAAAATTAGCAAACTCGATAGAGGACACTCCACTCTACGGGGATAGATGGAAAAAATCCGGTCCAGGCACGAAATAGCGAAGATCGAAATCAAGAAAGTCTATTACGCAGCACGAGCTGTCACGCGCCCGCACATTCGGCACTATTATACGGCACTGAACACGCGAAACGCGAAAAAAATTAGCAAACTCGATAGAGGACACTCCGCTCTACGGGGATAGATGGAAAAAATCCGGTCCAGGCACGAAATAGCGAAGATCGAAATCAAGAAAGTCTATTACGCAGCACGAGCTGTCACGCGCCCGCACATTCGGCACTATTATACGGCACTGAACACGCGAAACGCGAAAAAAATTAGCAAACTCGATAGAGGACACTCCACTCTACGGGGATAGATGGAAAAAATCCGGTCCAGGCACGAAATAGCGAAGATCGAAATCAAGAAAGTCTATTACGCAGCACGAGCTGTCACGCGCCCGCACATTCGGCACTATTATACGGCACTGAACACGCGAAACGCGAAAAAAATTAGCAAACTCGATAGAGGACACTCCGCTCTACGGGGATAGATGGAAAAAATCCGGTCCAGGCACGAAATAGCGAAGATCGAAATCAAGAAAGTCTATTACGCAGCACGAGCTGTCACGCGCCCGCACATTCGGCACTATTATACGGCACTGAACACGCGAAACGCGAAAAAAATTAGCAAACTCGATAGAGGACACTCCGCTCTACGGGGATAGATGGAAAAAATCCGGTCCAGGCACGAAATAGCGAAGATCGAAATCAAGAAAGTCTATTACGCAGCACGAGCTGTCACGCGCCCGCACATTCGGCACTATTATACGGCACTGAACACGCGAAACGCGAAAAAAATTAGCAAACTCGATAGAGGACACTCCGCTCTACGGGGATAGATGGAAAAAATCCGGTCCAGGCACGAAATAGCGAAGATCGAAATCAAGAAAGTCTATTACGCAGCACGAGCTGTCACGCGCCCGCACATTCGGCACTATTATACGGCACTGAACACGCGAAACGCGAAAAAAATTAGCAAACTCGATAGAGGACACTCCGCTCTACGGGGATAGATGGAAAAAATCCGGTCCAGGCACGAAATAGCGAAGATCGAAATCAAGAAAGTCTATTACGCAGCACGAGCTGTCACGCGCCCGCACATTCGGCACTATTATACGGCACTGAACACGCGAAACGCGAAAAAAATTAGCAAACTCGATAGAGGACACTCCGCTCTACGGGGATAGATGGAAAAAATCCGGTCCAGGCACGAAATAGCGAAGATCGAAATCAAGAAAGTCTATTACGCAGCACGAGCTGTCACGCGCCCGCACATTCGGCACTATTATACGGCACTGAACACGCGAAACGCGAAAAAAATTAGCAAACTCGATAGAGGACACTCCGCTCTACGGGGATAGATGGAAAAAATCCGGTCCAGGCACGAAATAGCGAAGATCGAAATCAAGAAAGTCTATTACGCAGCACGAGCTGTCACGCGCCCGCACATTCGGCACTATTATACGGCACTGAACACGCGAAACGCGAAAAAAATTAGCAAACTCGATAGAGGACACTCCGCTCTACGGGGATAGATGGAAAAAATCCGGTCCAGGCACGAAATAGCGAAGATCGAAATCAAGAAAGTCTATTACGCAGCACGAGCTGTCACGCGCCCGCACATTCGGCACTATTATACGGCACTGAACACGCGAAACGCGAAAAAAATTAGCAAACTCGATAGAGGACACTCCACTCTACGGGGATAGATGGAAAAAATCCGGTCCAGGCACGAGATAACGAAGATCGAAATCAAGAAAGTCTATTACGCAGCACGAGCTGTCACGCGCCCGCACATTCGGCACTATTATACGGCACTGAACACGCGAAACGCGAAAAAAATTAGCAAACTCGATAGAGGACACTCCGCTCTACGGGGATAGATGGAAAAAATCCGGTCCAGGCACGAAATAGCGAAGATCGAAATCAAGAAAGTCTATTACGCAGCACGAGCTGTCACGCGCCCGCACATTCGGCACTATTATACGGCACTGAACACGCGAAACGCGAAAAAAATTAGCAAACTCGATAGAGGACACTCCGCTCTACGGGGATAGATGGAAAAAATCCGGTCCAGGCACGAAATAGCGAAGATCGAAATCAAGAAAGTCTATTACGCAGCACGAGCTGTCACGCGCCCGCACATTCGGCACTATTATACGGCACTGAACACGCGAAACGCGAAAAAAATTAGCAAACTCGATAGAGGACACTCCACTCTACGGGGATAGATGGAAAAAATCCGGTCCAGGCACGAAATAGCGAAGATCGAAATCAAGAAAGTCTATTACGCAGCACGAGCTGTCACGCGCCCGCACTTTCGGCACTATTATACGGCACTGAACACGCGAAACGCGAAAAAAATTAGCAAACTCGATAGAGGACACTCCGCTCTACGGGGATAGATGGAAAAAATCCGGTCCAGGCACGAAATAGCGAAGATCGAAATCAAGAAAGTCTATTACGCAGCACGAGCTGTCACGCGCCCGCACATTCGGCACTATTATACGGCACTGAACACGCGAAACCCGAAAAAAATTAGCAAACTCGATAGAGGACACTCCATTCTACGGGGATAGATGGAAAAAATCCGGTCCAGGCACGAAATAGCGAAGATCGAAATCAAGAAAGTCTATTACGCAGCACGAGCTGTCACGCGCCCGCACATTCGGCACTATTATACGGCACTGAACACGCGAAACCCGAAAAAAATCGGTAATTTCGATAGAGGACATTTCACTCTACGGGGATAGATGGGATAAATCCGGTCCCGACACGAAATTTCGGAGATCCTAGTCCAAAAAATCTATTACGTAGCGCGATCCTTCATCCACTTGCATTTTCGGCATTATGCTTCGTCACTGACCTGCCAAAATCAGAAAGGGGTTCGATACACTAGTTAGAGAAAAGCCTAATCTATCCTGTTATGCCGAGAAAGCGTAATCGGAAATTCTAATCACGGAAATATAGGTGGAGAATGTGAACTGTGTAGCATAATTTTTCTGGCACATATTATTGTCAGTTTATTTCATATATGCATCATACCACTGAAGAGATGTTCACAATTATTAATCTTGATCTTCGTAAGCTTCTTATAATTTCTTAAACTTGTGTTCTATTCGTAAATATTAGGATAATGTTGGATAGGTTATCTACAACTGAAATGGTTACGAACTTATCTCCGACACGTCGCGTTATTTTTCTCAAATGTATATTTCTTCAGTTGTAGTAATTATAACGTCAATCAGCGATATCACTTCTTCCCGAAATGTCTTGAAAAAGTGTGTAATGTTTTACTTTAACACTCAAGAGTATTCCACTATTTGTTACCGGTATGCTCGCTTTGCCGCCAACTGGAAGTTGGCTCCGGTCGGAAATGCTACGTATTTTGTGGCGGGAAAATGCTGTGTCTTTGAAATAGCTATGTAGTAAAATATCAAACGATGTCTCTTATATTTATTAATATCAATGAAGCAAAAATAAATATATTTCTGTTATAAAAATGACAAATTTCTACTACAAAGACCTTATAAATTAATATTATTAATTATAACGTTAGTACCAAAAATATAACATATGATAATATGTATTATACATTACTTACATAATTTGATACATGAACATTGTGACCACCTTTATTGAACATATTTCTTGAAAACATTAGTTTTTAATGTCTAAGTGGCTAAAACCATTTTTTCAACAAAACCATTTAGTCGGACTTATCCAAAGAAAGTATGTATCACTCAGTTATAATAAAGCTACAAATATTTTTCCTATTGCTAAGAGGATGGATTAATGTTCAGTTTTAAGTATACTTATGACAAACTTATAATGTTATTGTTAAAATTAAGAGTGATTAAATAGTAGTTTTAGTAAAACAGTTTACCTAACTCATGCTGTGATGGGTGGATTCAAATATCTTATTAACCCTGCCATCCATTCATGTCTATCATTTTAGGATTATGATTAAACTATGACAAACATCCTACTGCAAATGAGATGTCTGGCCAGACTTAAGTATTCAAATATATGAGTTTCTCTAATAATTCTTGATATTTGATTATCTTGGATTAAGCTATAGTGGATTTGTCCTTCCTCTCAGCAACTCCAATGTACTGCAGTATCTTGTCTGAAATCAAATCATGTTTTATTTTCTTTTGATTTAACCAAATCTGGAGGTCTTGTCCCACAAACTCACCTTCATTATCTGAACATATATGTACTTTTCAACTTCTTGATAGATTAATTTTCTTTCAATTTTTTCAATTATTTCCTTAGCTGTCTGACCCTTTTCCTATAAGAGAAAGAAAAAAATAATTACTCTCCAATAGTCATCAGTAGATAAGATGTACCTTTTACCTCTTTTAGACATTGGCTTTATTAGTCCAATCAAGTCCATGTGTTACAGCCCCATTCAATTTCACATAACACTTATTCCTCACCTAATCCTTTTCTGGTCAGCAAGTTCAATATGTATTATTTAGTACATATCCTAAAAATATTTCTTTGTAAGTTTTTGCTTCAAGTTTGTGTACTAAACCCCCTTTATTCAACCCACAGACAATAGTAACAAATCTTTTCATATACCTTATGTTTGGCTTTCTCTTTTGCTAAACCTCATAAGGAGTTTTGGATGGTCAGCTAACTTTGCTCAGATTTTATATGGACAGCTGTACTCACTGCTTTTGCCCCAAAAATACATTGTCAAATTTGAATGTATCATAAGCGCTTTTGTTGTTTCTTTGATGGATCTTCCTCACAGCAACCCTATTGCATTACGGTGTCCTTGCTGGACTGAAATTATGTTTTATTTTTTTTTTATTTAAATATACCTAGAAGTCTTGTCTCACAAATTCACCTTCATTGTCTAAGCATGTAAGTACTTCTCAACTTCTTGGCAGATTGATTTTCTTTAAATGTTACCAGTATTTTTATGCCCTCAGCTGTCTGACCCTTTTTCTATAAGAGAAAGAAAAAAATAATCACTCTCGAATAATCATCAACAGATAAGATGTACTTATTACCTCCTTTGGACATTGGCTTTATCGATTCGATGAAGTCCATGTGTCACAGCCCTATTATTTCTGCTGTTTTTATAGTTTCTAAGTTCCTATGGATATTTCTACAGATTTTTGGCTTAAAACAACATTCACACTCAAGATTTATATTTACTTTTCATTTACATATTACCAATTATGCATTTCCCATCTCTTCAATGATCCCCATATTTGCGTATCGATACCACACATCTTTCTCTGTTGATACATATGCTGCCTCTTATTTGTTTCTCCATTCCATATAATATGCATTCATTTTTCTCACAGCTTTCATTTGAACTTCTTCCTTTTCTTTATATACCTCAGCTCCAATATTCTGAAACTTCACACATTAGCGATGACCAGTGACTTTGACCACTGATATTAATATTTATTCCAATCAGAAATACAACATACCTTTTAATCTCACTGTATTCTCTACATGTTGTTATTACAGGATGTTCTCACTTGAATTAATTTTATTTCCTTTTGTCTGCCTAAACCATCTCCCTTGTTTGAACATTTATTTGGTCACCAAATATTTCTATTCTGTATGTCATATAGTTAGCCGATCTAGAATTCAATAGACATATCATACCTTACATATTTGTATTACTGCTTCAATTTTTTCTCACTAGAAAAAATAATTTTTGACACCTAATCGCTCTATGCTGGTGATATTCCTCAACTCCAATATTTTTCTCCTGTTGCATATGCCTGTTCATTTCAATAGAGTATTATCTTCTTAAAACCAAGCTGTGCGATCAGCAATAAAAGATAGAAAAACAATATCTTATATCTTACAATATTTATTTACAGCTTAAGGTTATGTTAATACAAAGACTTACATTCTT
>NW_016909583.1:630-17081 GCF_001483705.2 Eufriesea mexicana | reverse complement strand
TCCAAATCGGAAAGAAATTGGCTTACTGATCAGGAAACATTCTATTCTAACGAATGATATCGTGATATGGCAATGCAAGACCGAAATTTCCAATATAAAAACAATAACGGTAACGCGTAACACACAGCACAATTTGATACACACATGCATTTGCTACACTTTATTTCACATATGTACCGTCGAAGTCGAAGAAAGAATAGGAAGAAACTACCTGTGCCGAGTAATGTTAACTATTATCCCTGTGAACAATCGAGTTCTGGAATCTATAATCCATGACACGTGACTATTCTGTTCTATTATATGATTCGCACTTACACTAATTCATGTTGCACATGTGTCGGTAGACAATTTGCACTATGTAACTTCACTTTTTTCCCCAATGTGTTATATTACTACCGAACATATGTTCATAGTTAGTTATCCTGCTCTTGGTAAAATTCTCTCGATTTCTTAAACTTTTATTGTGCGTTGGTCCTTTTGTAAATATCACGAAGATGTTACTAAAGTTGTTCAATGTTCCGAAGAATAACTGATACTGCGCTTTATCGTTGTTGAATATTAATTTCGTCAGTTGCAGTAATTAAAACACTATCAATGATGGCACTACTTTACGAAACGTATTGTTCCGACACTGAAACTTTTACTTTCACGCGCGTAAACATTTGTCCATGTGTTACAGGCACGATGGATTGGTATCGACTAGAAGTGGGCTGCGATTGGACAGGCTATGCTTGTTTTCGCGGGAAGATGCTTCCTGTCTGAGATAGCCATGTACTAAAGTATCGATGTAGAATATTAGACGATGCCTTATATTTATTAATAACATTGTTGCAAATTCAAATATGCTTCCGTTATGAAAATAATAAATTAAGAAGTACTTATTTTCCACTATAGAAAACTTATAAATTAATAAAATTAATTATTAAATTAGTTATAAAAATATATTGAATAGTATTATATAATATATTCATGTGTTAGTTACAAAATTTGATACATGAGCAGTATGACCATTTTTATGTGTCATGTAATTCATGAATTAATTGCATAGAAGTTAGTAATTAATGGAAAACCAATAGCATCTTTGGTATGAGTTCATGTCCTCTGTGCAATAATTATTAATAATTAATTAGATTATTAAGGAAAAATTTATAAATGCATAAATTATTAATAGTTAGTTTACATTTCATTCAGATATTAATTATACATACTTATACATACTTATTTATTTTATGCTTTTGACCTTTTTACTAATTCTAGTGTTAAACTGAATCATATTCTTCAGTAATACAAAGATTATGCTGTATCATTTATTCAATTACATTGTCAATACAAATCTTAATCAATAATATTCAGTGGGTAATTCTTGCACAGTTTAATTTCCTTGAAACAGACCTGCAAACAAAGTTGCTCTATTACTTTCAGATGTCGAAGAATATTAGTTTCTCAAAAAATGTGTAATTCATATGTGAGATCTTTCTCCTACTCATTTTCTATATACAGTTGTATTCACTCCAGTTGCAGAACCTTTATTCTGTAGATAATTTGCAAAATACACAGCTTCCATCCACAATTTCTTTTCTATTTCAATCGTACAGGAGTGCTCGTATTTTATTCAGTAACATTCGATTAAGCCTTTCCATTCAGTTGAGGTGTATACAGTGTCGTATAATCCTGTATAATTACTTTCTGTCTGCACCAATTCTTGAATTCTCCGCTGGTAAACTCCTTTTTCCGTTATTGCATTTAAATCTGTATGTTATTCCACTTTGCTTCTGCTGCTGCAACACAATTAAACAATCTCTATAATGCTTCAGTATATGATACCATAAAATATATCATCACAAAATTAGTAAAATCTAAGACTGTCATTGCATACCTATTTCTGTTATATGTCACTGGCTCTCTAGGTCCACATATATCTGAATGTATAATTTCAAGCTGCCTCTTGTTCCTCTCTACTAGTAATACTCTAGCCTGTATTTTTCCTTTTGATTCATCTGCACCATAAAATCCATTAACACACGTCTTCCCTACCAATATTTTTTCTTCCTTCTTATAAACTATTACATTATGTTTCTAGAACATTATTTTACCATCCTTTCGAGTTATCAGATGTATTGACATTAAATTCTGTCTCAAGTTTGAAACATACAGAACATTTTTAAATATACAGCTATCTAACTCAGCTCTACCGTTTGCTATAGTTTCTATGAAAATGTTTCTCTTCGCTGATTCAATTTTTATTCCTATTTCTTCCTATTCCTTGAAATATTCTCTAGCTTGTTCACCATATGGCTGATTGTTCTTGAGTCCAAAATCCATTGTTTTGTTCCATTGTTCTCTGTCAAGAAGCACACTTTCTTCTTTTCTTCTTGATCTCCTTTGTTTTCCTTCATGTTTTTAAAATAACAGTCTTTTTCCTAATGATTAGATTTCTTACATGTCCCATACGGAGAACGCACTTCTTGAGTCTCGTCTTTTCTTTCTAGTCCTAGAAATTTTTCCGATTTTTATCTTAATTCTAATCACAACTAAAATATTTAATTTCTTTGTTACCTTTTTGGTTTTTCCAACATGCACTTGCAATATGTATGCTGTAGTTACATTTGAAATATCTCTTCTCTTGAGCTTTGCAGACTATAGATCATTTTGATGATCTTGCTTTCTTGACAATCACCTGAGTTGTGAGATTATCTATTTTCCTTTCTTCTTTCTGCATTAATCGCATACAGTTGTAAATACACGATCTGACAATGTACATAAGATTTTAGTTATAAACATTGTTTATTCTATTTTACGTCCTAATGAATGTAATTTGAAAACTTACCTGTCAGCCACGCAGTGTAGGTTACTATATCATATTCTGCTAGTTTGCATCCTTCTCATAGGTATTGCTTAATTTTAACCATATCTCATAACTTGACGTACAGGTTATCAAGTAATAATACCTTCCCTACGATTAAAACTATCAAATTTTGTAATTATACATTGTTAACCAATCTTGTTTGCAGTTTCCTACATTTCTTAGTTCTTTTATTATATATCAATACAAACCTTAAGACCATAGCGTGAAGACCACTCTAAATTTTCAAATATGATATCCATCTTGATCCTTTCATCTATTGATACTTCCAATTTTCTTTTCGAATTTTGTTTTCCGCACTCAAACACGTGGCCTACATTCTGTTGGTAGTCCATAAACTGTTGATTTATTTTTTTGCTTAAAACATGCACAACCCACACGCATTCCACCTTATATTACTCATCCGAGGTTCCCTTTTGCTTTCATCGCTGCCACAATTTCATATCATTCTCTCCAGTTATAGATTAATTCACCGTTTACAGTCGAAAATATCCATCACACAATTATCGTTCAGTAAAAGCATGTATGAGGAGCACATAACTAAAGTTAGTAACCGATTCAAATTCAAGCGCCTTCGATTAGCGCCATCTATGAGATTGGACTGGAACCTTGAACTGTTGTTGTTTGAATTTTCATTCGGTACTAGAAAATTAACAAATTGCTCAATTTCTGCGATTAATTTATGAACTTTCATAATTGCATCGTAACGGCAGATCCTCCTAAAACTTTCACATATAACTTTTGATATAAATTTGTCTCTAATTAATTAATTATTAATGATTATTCTACGGAGTGTTTGAATTGTTGTCGAAGACGCCATTGGTTTTTCATTAATCACTATCCTTTACGCAATTAATTTATGAAACTTTATGCACTCATTATAAAAACAATGTTCTTGCGAATCTTCTCATATAACTTTTGATCACATTTTGATTCTAGTTTTGTTTAGTATTAAATATTCTCACAGAAGGTCGCGATGGTCGTCGTTACGAAATCATAGACGCCATTAAACGATAATTAATAACTTACAATTTAGAGTTAAATTCTTTACAAAGGTTATATAGGAATGTTGCCTGAAGTTCCAGCTTGGCAATGAAATTATAAAAGTTCATTAATTAATTACGGAAAATGTGTAATTTATTAACTTTTCTCTGTCGGAGCCCTTCTATCTTTTTCTATCCCCTCTGTCCTTGTCTGTCTCTTGACCAGCTCTACGACGACCTCCTTGCCTATTCTGTATTCCTATTACTTTTCAGACCATTTGGTTCAAAACCATAGATGGCGCTGACTGAATGTCGCTTGAAATTCAATCTGTTACTAACTTTGGTTATGTAATTGTATGATGGATTTTTGACTGTGAATGACAAATGAATCTGTACCTGGAGAAAATGACGAAATATTGTGGGAGTAATGGAAATAAAGGATACCTGGGTGAGTAATATAAAAAGTAATGGGTGTGGGTTGTACATGTTCTGAGCAAAAGAATAAAACAACAGGTTATGGACTGCCAACAGAATGTAGGCCACGTGTTTGAGAGTGAAGGAAATTGAAAATGTGAATAGATGAAAGGATGTAGATGAATATCATGCTTGAAAATTTAGAATGGTCTTCATGCTGTGATGTCAAGGTTTATATGGACATATAATGAAAGAATCAAGAAATGTAGTAATGTGTAAACAGGATTAGTTAACGAACAATGCATAAGTTCAAAGCATGATACTCTCAACCATAGGGAACATATTATTTATTGATGTACCAACCTGCACGTCAAGTCTTGATATATGGATAAAATTAAGCAATATCTATGAGAAGGATACCAAACAGCGAAAATATTCTGTTACAGAGACATTTTTCATGCATAAATCTAAATTTGAACATGAAACATAGAAACCCACATTGCGTGGTTGACAAGTAAGTTTTCTAATTACATGCATTATGGCGTAAAATCGAATAAATAATGCTTATAATTAAAATCTTATGTACACTGGCAGATTATGTATTTGCAACTGGGAGTTAATGCAAAAAGAAAAACGGAGAATAGATAACTTCACAACTCAGGTGATTGTCAAGAAAGCGAGATCATCAAAATGATCTGTAACCTGCAAAGCTCAATAGAGGAGGTGTTTCAAATGTAACTACAGCATACATATTGCAAGTGCATGTTGGAAAAACCAAAAAGGTAACAAAGAAATTAAATACTTTAGTTGTGATTAGAATTAAGATAAAAATCGGAAAAATTTCTAGGACTAGAAAGAAAAGACGAGACTCAAGAAGTGCGTTCTCCGTATGGGACATGTAAGAAATCTAATCATTAGGAAAAAGACTGTTATTTTAAAAACATGAAGGAAAACAAAGGAGATCAAGAAGAAAAGAAGAAAGTGTGCTTCTTGACAGAGAACAATGGAACAAAACAATGGATTTTGGACTCAAGAACAATCAGCCATATGGTGAACAAGCTAGAGAATATTTCAAGGAATAGGAAGAAATAGGAATAAAAATTGAATCAGCGAAGAGAAACATTTTCATAGAAACTATAGCAAACGGTAGAGCTAAGTTAGATAGCTGTATATTTAAAAATGTTCTGTATGTTTCAAACTTGAGACAGAATTTAATGTCAATACATCTGATAACTCGAAAGGGTGGTAAAATAATGTTCTAGAAACATAATGTAATAGTTTATAAGAAGGAAGAAAAAATATTGGTAGGGAAGACGTGTGTTAATGGATTTTATGGTGCAGATGAATCAAAAGGAAAAATACAGGCTAGAGTATTACTAGTAGAGAGGAACAAGAAGCTGGTAGTAGTGTAGAAAATTGGGCCATCTAAGTATAGAAAACACAATGGAGTTGTCCAAGAAAACATTGGGAATAAAAGTAAGGAAAAAAATACAAAAGGCAAAAATTGAAGAATGCAGGATACTTTTTCTGTGCAAAGTAATTGAAGACACTGTTTTCAGAGCCTAGAACAAGGGCAAAAAGGCAGCTTGAAATTATACATTCTGATATATGTGGACCTAGAGAGCCAGTGACATGTAACAGAAATAGGTATGCAATGACAGTCTTAGATTTTACTAATTTTGTGATGATATATTTTATGGTATCATATACTGAAGCATTATAGAGATTGTTTAATTGTATTGCAGCAGCAGAAGCAAAGTGGAACAACACAGAGACTTCGATGAGATAATGGAGGAGAATATACTATCTAAGAGTTCAAGAATTGGTGCAGATAGAAAGGAATTATAGAGGATTATGTAAATAACCCACGAATATCCGATATTCGTCGAGTCCACTCGTTCATCGAACGACCACAGCTCATCCGTGGGCACAGGCAATTACGAAATCTTCCCTTAACGCCGTTACTCCACCTTTTACAAAAGGGTCCGTAAACACTACCGAAATTATGTTTGCACACAGTACGAACCGTGACCTATCGACCGGATAATGCTTCCCGAAAGTGGTCTTTGAGGGTTTAGCTTGTCAATCAAGTCTGTTTCGCCCTCTCTCCTGTCAGACGACAGAGCAAATACGGATTTATGTTCTCCTGTCTGTCCGTACCAATACGTCAGGCGAAATTTCGAGGACGCCATCTCGAAATATCCGTCTGAGCTTCTAATTTATCTATTATGTAGCCTATTCGAAAGCATTGTTCTCCTATTTTGCGACCTGCAACATAGGAATAGTGATCTTCCAACTTGCGCGTAACGAACAGGTTCGGACAGCGAGAAAGGTGATAGAATGATCGAGATCCTTGGATAGTTTTGCAAATCTTCTGTTTATGCTTGTTTAGAATCTCGTGTTAGTAGTGTTCATATTAATGCGTATATACTTTCATAAATAACTGTGTGTAATCTACGTCAAACTAGGTTCTATGTAATCTATATATTTCTTGGGAATATCGGAGTATATTTTGTTTTCAGTTTTTAACTTTTAGATACGTATGAAAATCAAAGAGGGAATAAAACGCGTAAACACTCGATACGCGCAACACTTAAGCACACGCTGTGGAGAATTGTGGGAATTGCAAATAGCACTCCATTTGAAAACTATCTTTGCTATGAACTAGTTAAGGATGCAATCTCTGGTCTTATAAATATATTAAAGTACCTGACTTCTCCACCGGGATACCGAACAGAACTGCACTGTTGCAAACTTAATTATTTACAGTAAAAAGTTTTAATATTATCTGCAGCCCTTTCAGACAGCATTCTCCATCTATATTGTTTCTTGAGTCGCGATAAAATTCAACAGCAGGGGAAACCTTTCAGAAAATACAGGCACTTCCAAGTAAACTGTGAGATTTTTTCTCCTAGAAAAGATTGTTTGACTCTTCATAACGGAGATTCACGTGAATAGAAATCTCGCTCGAAGAATTTTAAAGACGCGGAAAAAAGAAAAAAAAAAAGAAAGCAAGAAACGCAGAAGAAAGCAGAGAATACGCGTACTCTCTTTTCCAGGTCCCACCTGCGAAACTCATTTCGCTGGTTAATGGAAATTATGAAGTTTTCCACGACGTCGTCGGGAACGGCGCGTTGCCAAGAGTTTCGTTAATTTCACAGAGATTTCCTTGGTTGCCGTGATCGTTGTTGTCGACGCTCGAGCAAAGTGTCTGAAACGGTTCGCGATAGCTGCTGCCGCGTTTCATCTCCTATTTCTTGAATTATGAAAATTATCCCGACACGAGTATAACGCCGGAGTCAATTTTCCGACAGTTTGCTCATTACCGTCTCGATCTACTTGAACCGTGCGTAACTTGATACGATAACCTACCATATTCTCACACCGTGCTTCCACTTCTTATACAGTGATTAACGTTGTTAATTGCAAACTGTTTATGTAATTTTCCTTCTTCTTTACGAAACTCGTGTTCCCAGCGTCTGATCCGCGTTGTTTTACGAATAGAAAATAATAATTAATTTCCTTGAAAAGTGGATCGGTAAGTTGTAAAAATTCTTTTCCAGTAAAAAGAAGTATCGCTAATCTATTCGTATTTCAATGGTGTCGCTACGGAGACATAATCTACGGTGTTAATTATTTATTACACAAATAACTTTCTTCCTTGGAAAACCGAACTTTTAATTTTGAAAAACTCTTTTCAATTAGAAAAGTCTCAACGTGCTGAATTAATTATCATATAATAACACGTTACTTATAATTAGTAGCTGTACGCGAAACGATTGAAAATAATAAACCAAATTGATCGACACGTTGTTCCATAAATCCTATTTTACTTAAAACAATATTACCGCTATTCTTATGAAAAATACCGATATTATTTTTAACAAAAGTCGCCCTCCTATTTTCATTTCGATCACACGGAAGTCAATATTGTAACTCGTTTCTTAAATTAACCTCGTTTCTATCGATGCCAGTCGACGAACGAGCGAATAATCCAAATTTTCAGCCGATGTCTGACCATTCCCTGCTCGATCTACTTGCACCGCGTTTGAACAAACGCGAGATCACTCGATTCTCGGAGTTAACCGTATTTCTAACGGCGATTAATCGATTAATTAATTGATTAATTAATCGGCGTTTCGTTGTTTGTTTGAAACTGTTTACACGTAATTGTAGCATTATGAATCACGTCAAGCTACCGCACGTCTAAGTGCATCGCGTAATTAGGGATATTAATGGTATTACAATTTATACTAGCTTGCAGGCTAGGTAGTGGAAATTGCTTTGCCGTCATGTCATTACGAAGTGGTGGCGATATTACAAAGGGACGTACGCGAAATAGAGAGTGGCTCGTGTCAATGCCACGAGAAGTCTTTGTATCCCTGAATCGCGTGGCGATTCTTTTCATAGCCCAGCCTTGTCCTTGAACTCGTGACAGTCGATCTTGAAAGGAAACAGTTCGCAGGGAGGACCCTTCATCGACTTCCTCTTCTCCGCGTTCCCTGAATTTTTCCGGAGAATGTCGCCTGAAAACGTGCACGGATATAATTGATCGATAAATTCCACTCGGTATGAGAGTTGCGAAAGTTTCGAGAGTTGCGAAAGTTTCGAAAGTTGTTCTCTTCGTGGATAATAAATAAATAAGAAGAGGAAAAATTAAGAAAGGACAAAATATTTGTTTCAATTTAAGAAAAGTATAATGACAATCTCACCAATAAGCATCCAATTCCGTATAATAACATCATCGACTGAAGGATCGATTAAAATTCGTCGTGCTGAAAAGTAATATAAACTTCTATTTATCTGGATACTACGTTCAACAAATTATGGTTTATCAATACATGTTAACATCCTTGTTAATAATCGAGCGGATGACTAAAAAGGTGGAAAAAAAAAACAGAGTGATAATTTTTTGTTTCAATGTACTTACGTTTTAACTAACGACTTTATTTAGTTTCCTTCTTAACAAATATGCACTCTAAATTCGTTATCGGAAGTTCGATTTTATTATCTTAAAGAAGTAAATTAGCTTTCGTGACTTTTCAACGACTGATCTCCCCCAGTGTTATATCAGCATCCACAGCGAAAGTAACATTACTATCACTTTATATACTTTATTTACTTTTCCCAACATATTTTCATTGGTTTCCTTAAGTTATCCAACGATGTCTGTTGATTTTATTATATTGGTGTTTATAAAGTTAACAAAGTACTCGTATCAATAAATAAATGTACTTTACAACTACAGACACACATTTTTAGAAACATTATGATACAATTAAAACTTTTTTTTTAAAAAGATTTTATTTTGTGTGTAAAAAAAGTATTAAACAATAAGTATAAGTGCTATCATTAACAATTATAACATAATTTTATTTAATTCTATCAGATGTTTACATTATTAGAGGAGAAAGATACCTATGCAATTACTATAATTATACTTCCATCAGTACAAAGTTTATCATATATTAAATGATTGAAACAATTACTTGATAACTTGAACTCATTGATTCAATGTTTCGTTAAGATACAATTGTTTATAATCATGTTAATAACACCAATTTTATTATTTTAAATAACTGTAAAAACATAAACTAACATGAAGAATTACAATAATATATTAAACAGTCCACCACCAGTTGCTCTTAAAGAAAAATCGTTACATATGAACGAAAATATGGGTCGCTCAAAATCACCAATACGAAGGAACATTGGAAAGAAAATCTAAATTACTAAAAAGAATATCTTCGGGATAACTTTGAAGATAAAAAATTCCAATTAGTGTCAATCTATAATAATTAGAAGCGTATCTGCTTCATAAATTTTTATTTTATTAAAATAAGATTGTGTAATCATTCCTAGGATAAAAAGAATATTACTAGATGTACTTTACTGTCTTGAATGTCCCTATTTGTAGTATGGCCAGAGTACTAGTGTGAACTACACCGCGGTTAATGGTGTTAAACTGCCTCAGATCAGTCGATTTCCGATTGTGTCCAAAGAAAATCAGAAAAATGTCGAAGAGGAATTCAGGGGACGAATATAGAAAAGGTTTTATTCATTTTATTTATAATCGTATCGGTCGCAATTGGTAAAATAACATTTACTTTGTATCTTACAGAAAATGGACAGTGCTCTATTCTTGATTTGTTTTCGTTATTGATTTCATGTTCACAGTCTTAATCATGGCAAAAGCAAATCTTAAATATGTAATTTAGAAAATTGATTACGGAGCAACAGTAAAAGAGAAATAAATGGTCAAATCGTAGTTTATTTTCTAAATCTCGTTTCTTACTTTTCATGTGCCATCCTTGGTTGCAGACATCCTACAACCATGTGCCATAGAATGCATCGCAATAGTAAAAACGCAGTGAATGTTAACCTTATATATTAAAATTATCAAGTAAATATATATTGCATTTCGTATTATTATAAATAATCTTAAGTTGTGTATACTATACGTACACTTGTTTCTTCGTCATCATTTATTAAATTCATTTGTTTTTGAATTTAGTCCAAAATTACAAGAAACTTCTGCTAAGCATGCCGCTTAAATATTTCCAGTTAAAAGATACAATGTTGTTTAACTTGATCTGAATTTTGCCAGTGTTTGACGTTGTCAGGGTCAAGTGTGTACAGGGCAGGGGACTTAACAGGAGATGACAGAGGCTGGTAATTACAATCAGAGTGATGCAAAAAAACAGAAGCTGGCATTTGGATTTGGAAAGAAAAGTGGAGCAGATAAAAAAAAACGGCATTCAGATAAAACTGGGCTTGACATCAGTAGGTAATAGTATATAAATTAAAATATACATACACATATTTGTCTTTTTTACAAGAATTATATTCTAGAAGCCTACAGTAAAAGCGACATCAATTCAAAGGCCAACAGTGACATCTGTGTTTAATGCAGATGAAGAAGATGAACCTGAGGAAATGCCAGCAGAAGCAAGGATGAGGATGAGAAATATTTGAAAAGAAACGCCAACTTTTGCCGGACCAAATTCATTCGGTAAAACTAAATAAGGGTTTTGTGATTTCAAGAAGATATTTGAAAAAACGCTCAAAAAACCAATGGAAGAAGCAAACAAATGATTCCTTGATGTACTTGGCAACTATTGTTAATTGTATATTAATTTTACAAAAAAAAAAATGCAACAATAGTGAGATTCTTGCTACAGTTATATGCAAAATATTTTTAACAATTTTATGCATTATTGGTAAAAACTAGATACAAACTTTTATTGTACGTTCAACATCACATTTTGAAAATGAATAAAGTATTAATTACTTGTTAGTGTTAGCTAATATTAAGATTGCACTTGTGATGTACTATTTCTTTATGTACTTCATAAGGAAGTATGGTATATAATAACAAATTAAATGTATGTAATTTTTACATTGTTCATTATCATTGTATTAATTTTGAATTATGTAACAATAAATTTAAAAAATAACTTGTTTAGAAATTATAGAAAAGTTGTAAAATAATTTATCTCGTAGAATAAATGATATAAATAAAAAACAGTTATTAATTTTGTTTTTTATTTTATTTAAAATTTACATATTAAGTTATTTTCTGTTTTGTTGACCCTGATGCAGATCCTAAAAAAAATGCAGTGTATTAAAATTTAATAGCTATTAATGCTACCACGTAAATATTGATATTAAATACACAGAAATATATAGCTTTGATAATTACCCTGGGAAAATTATGAACTGGAGGTATCCTAATATGACAGCTCGCTCTAGACCTGTTGCGAACTACTTTTGAGTGAATAGCACAAGATACACAGTACTGCAACTCTGCATACAACTTAGAAATTGATATGCGGAGTAAAAGCTTGCTCCTGTAATATCTCTAACAGCAGCTGCTTCCACAATATTACGAATAACAAACTTCTTAATAGCTTCATTCTTTGGTACACACCGTGCACAATTGGTACAACGAACTGGGTTTACATGACCATGGCCATGCTTAGCACGTCCACCATTTCTGCGCTTACAAGTCTGAGAAATAAAAGAATTAAATTAATAATAATGATGATACATAATGGTTATGACTGATTATGTGAGCAAACAAATATTGTCTATTATATATTTCTGATATCTGTTAAAACATTAGCCAAAATACTGCTAGTTATGTTAGCATTTTCCTTCAATATTTTAACTATTACTATCAATACACTTAAAGGTTAAGTATAAACATTTACTATCATACAAAGAAATTGAATATTAAAACCATAAATACTGTATCTTAATATATTTTTGGACATCCATTTCTATAAAATATAATTTATTAACAAATAATATTTGAAAAATATATAATGTGACAACCACATGGTTCGTAATTGTTTAAAAGTTTGATATTTCACATATACGTCGCTGTTGATATTAACTGTATCATACAAAACTACATTTCGTACTAGTTTTTTAATAATATTATGTACTTTAAACATACAATATGTACAATATCATAAATTAAGGGAATTATAAATAATAAATAAGAAATAGTTATCATTTTGTTTCGTTAGCTACAGACGAAAGGTCGAAAGTACAATTTAATGGTATTACATGGAGTTGATGAGTCAAATTAGTATACTTCCGCTTATGTTGGTATTTAGTTTCAAATCGTTTTTAAAACGTATTATTCGCGAGTTTTAAATTTTCATCAACTTTCGACTATCTCTTTGATTAATTTTAATTAATAATGATAATGACACGAGTAATATTTGGCAATGGGAAAATTAATTTAGAAGAGAATTCAGGATAAGAAATTGCTGTATAAAATGAAATAATACTATAATATAAGATTTGAATTATTCTAGGATATATCATATATTTTGAACATTTGCATATTTAAACACTTGTAATTATTTGATACATAATTTTAGCAATAAAATAATATTAAAATTATAAAGTTTATTTAAAACGATAAAATTCTTCGTAATATATTATTCAACATTAATTAACGCAGTTAACAAATTTTGCGAACAAAATCCAAAAATGTTTGGAAGTCGAATAGAAATTGTTTTTTTTCATATTTGCATGTCTAATGTAGAGTATGAATTTAGAACAATTTGAAGATGCAACTTAACATATTTTCCAATTTCTAGTGATATAATATATGCTGCAGTTTAATGTGTATATACTGCATAGTGACAAAATGGAAAAATTTTATACAGTAGTAGAAAAAGTGGAAGTAATATTAGTTGCAAAAGAAAATATTTCGAATTTTCTCGTTTAGTTTTGTATAATACGCTTTAATGTAATTTAATAATAAACAGTTTTTACGATTGTACTGATAGAAAGAAAGGAATGTTTGTTAATCGTATCAACGAATATTGTCAATAATTTAATATTATTTTTTCTGACTTTGTATACTACTTTTAATTGTTTATAGTCTGCTTATGTTTTTCATAATTTCATGTTTTGAATTTTACATACGATGGTAGAAGAAGTAGTTAATTCTACTAGTAAACCAAAGGTATGTTAATTTTATTGTCAAAGCGTTATAATTGTCGCAATAATAATATCGTTGAAATTTGATAAGTTTTACTTTTGTTGTGCATCTTTTAATTGAAACGAAGTAAATTGGTTAAATCTACAGAAATTCAGTTTATACCAATTATAAATGTATAAAATGTTACAGAATAAAACTGCTAGACCACGTCCAGTTTATTTGTGGAATGTGCTAGACGTACAAAAATGGTTGAGAAGGCATTGTAGCGATTATTATCAATTATATCATGAAAGGTTTTTATATGTAAGTACATAATTGAAGTAAGTACACATAAATATACATATATTTTTGTACTTCTGACATTAAATATATGATTAGTATTATGTATTTTTAAGCACGATATCACTGGAAGAGTTTTATTAAGAATAAATGAAAATATTTTATTGAGTCTTGGAATTGACAATGAGCAACACAGAATGGATATTTGGAGAGAAATAATGAAATTGCATCTTAAAACAGATATGTTAGAAATTAAAGACATTGAACAACGTAATAGTATGAATTTTGATTAGTACGATATATATAATCAAATTAAATACGACCAACAATTTATGTGATACAGAGTTTTATTTGTATAATAACTTACATTGAATAATTGTTTTCCATTAGTATTATAATATTAGTAATTTTTTAATCTATTTATGTTTAATAAATAATGTACTGTTGTACATATATCTAATAAAGTGTTTGATGTCTTGGATGCATTTTTGTTCCTGTTCTTATAAATTATAAATAAAATATATAATGTCTTACAATATTTCCCTTAATTTTTCTTTTTGTGAATGTAATTAGTTTCTTATTATTAATAGTGAATGTTTTGTCATATTACAAAGTTATTACGTTAGTATAAGACTTTATTGTAAAAATAAAAACGTTCATATGTGTTGGTTAATATTTGTTATTTCTTGCGTCTGCCTCTCGTAGCTGCAATCGACTAGCTGCGCAACAGAAATATTGGAAAAACAAAAGACGATACATCGATCCCACACCGAGACACCTAATATGGTCCTAGCGGCCACTTTTGCTGTATGGCGTAATATGCTTTGACGACTGCCTATATCGCGGCGTAACAATACGTATCATACACTTATTATAGACATACAAATTTTATACATACAACGGTTTTGTTTAAATTCAGTAAGTTGACGCAATGGTCGTGTTTCAAATACTTTATCCCTATTTCATTTCATTCGATCTTCTCTCGTACGTAATGACATCTAATATATATATATTTGTATGTTTACTCTTATTTGTACATAGCGAATTTTTGGTTAACTCTATGGTGGGTTGATTGTCGTAAATAACGAAATCGGCTCAGAGTGCTTGTTGCGTACACCAAGTCTGGTTTCGTGAAGTTCCTCAGATAGATGATTGCTCCAACTAGTTTCCGATATAGCTTTCCTTCCATCTCCACTCTTTCGTACTCGTTTCTTGACTCATCTAGTTTGGTAAATTAAGACATTTTATTCCCTATTTATTGAAACTGTAGTATGTATTTTCATATGTAAAAAATTTATACAAAATAAAAAAGAATTGAAAAAAAAAGAAAAAGATTATTCTTTTCTCTCCGGAGTTGAGAACCGGACTCTAAGTAGGAATACTAGTCGTACGATAAATCTTCAATTGCAAATATTAGATTAGACCCCGGGAGATGGCTACCATGTTCACCTGCGATGTTTAGTACTCATGACTAGTAATTTTCGTCCATAAGCTATTCAATACTGTGAACACTTTCCACTGGCCATCTTCTTATTAGCATTTCTTCTTTTTCGTTTCTTTAAATCACTAGAGTTAGCTTGGACCCATAATCTGTTGATTGAATATTTGTAATGAAGATAGGCATTCTTTTCTCGTAGCTGCAATCGATCAACTACGCAACAGGAATACGCGAAAAACAAAAAACGATACGTCGTTCACACACAACTCCGACTCACCTAGTGTGGTCCTAGTGGCCATGTTTGCTGTATGTTGCTATACACACTCATCGATATATAATGTTTGTTGGAATTATATGTACATATGTACAATATACATTTTACACAATATAGGTATATACGTATATTTTAAAGAACACGAATCCAAAGTCCTAGTAACTTATAGTTCCAACATTTGTATTTCATTAACTGGCGGTGGATCGGAGAACATCCTTCGTATTCTATTGTATACATCGCGCAACTCTTTAGCATACCTTTCCTGAAAATTAATTTTATACAATGAATGAGAAATGTGGAATCACTAAAAGCATTAATTGGTACTTACGTTATATATCGCGTAAATAAATGGATTGGAACAGCAGTTGGTCATAGCAATCCAGTCGCAGAAAAACCATACGAGACGAATGTGTTTGTACCTGGAACCGTGTTTCGTAGTGAGCCATAACGATATATTATTAATATAATAATCAATATCACTAGGTATATTTTGAACTGGCGTGCAAAAGTCGAATTACTTACATCCTAATTGAATCTTCGAAATACAGAATAATGTTGTATAGTTGTAATGGGAACCAGCTTATTCCAAATACGCTCACAATTGTAATTATCATCTTAATTGTCTGGAAATGTAATGATGAAAAATTAATACGCGTTAAATTCTAGATTAATTTAAATCTACATACTTTTACCGTAGCTTTACCGTACCTTAATTTTATTATGGTGTAAATTTTGAT
>NW_016909583.1:0-278 GCF_001483705.2 Eufriesea mexicana | reverse complement strand
AACATTTGCATATTTAAACACTTGTAATTATTTGATACATAATTTTAGCAATAAAATAATATTAAAATTATAAAGTTTATTTAAAACGATAAAATTCTTCGTAATATATTATTCAACATTAATTAACGCAGTTAACAAATTTTGCGAACAAAATCCAAAAATGTTTGGAAGTCGAATAGAAATTGTTTTTTTTCATATTTGCATGTCTAATGTAGAGTATGAATTTAGAACAATTTGAAGATGCAACTTAACATATTTTCCAATTTCTAGTGATATAA
>NW_016909582.1:3818-10305 GCF_001483705.2 Eufriesea mexicana | reverse complement strand
GCAGCGTTCGGTTAAGATAAATTTTGTCAGATTCGGTTTGGATATCTACATCTTTTGTGCTATAAACTGCAGTGCGTGGTACTTCTGCGCTGTACTGTGCTCTAGCACATAATGCTGCTCTCTGCGTTAATGCTGCTCTCTGCGGATGCCAGCAAGGGCGGCCTCATCATGTTAGTTTGCGTTTGGCTACGTTTGGATGTGTTACGTTTGGCTAAGTTAGGATAGGCTACTTTGACTTTTGCGCTATTGACTGCTTTCGGTGGACTTCTGCCTTCTAATGTGCTCTAATATGCTCTGCTCGGCTACGGGGAGGCCAGCAGCAGTGGTCGATGCACGATCTGTTGTGCTATGACAGATTAGGTTAGGTTAGGCCTGGATTAGATAGGATATGTACGGCCTGTGTGCTATTTGCTGCAATGCGGTTGGTTCCTGCGCTTTGCTGTGCTATGGTACACTCTTCTTGTACCTGTGT
This sequence comes from Eufriesea mexicana, assembly GCF_001483705.2. Taxonomy (NCBI): domain Eukaryota; kingdom Metazoa; phylum Arthropoda; class Insecta; order Hymenoptera; family Apidae; genus Eufriesea; species Eufriesea mexicana. Next base: position 9,833 of record NW_016909582.1, on the reverse strand, counting down.
TGTCCCGCAGTGGCGGGCTCGTCAAGCTAGGTTTAGTTATGTTAGGCTTGGGCATGTCACGTTTGGCCAGGTTAGGATGCAACGCATTGACTTTTGTGCTTCACACTGCTATTAGGTGGATCTCTGCGCTCTAATGTGCGCTAATATGCCCTGATTTGCTATGGGGAGGCCAGAAATGTTGGCCCTTTCACGTCATGCTTAATTACACTACGTTTGGATAGGTAAGGTAAGGTCAGGTTGTGTAAGGGTATATTTGACTTTTCCACTGTATACTGCAATGAGGTTGATTTCTGTGCTCTGCTGAGGAACGTTAGTTTGAGTTATGCTACGTTCGGGTATGTTAAGCTTTGTTAGGTTAGGATAGGCCACTACCTCTATTGTGCTATACGCCGCTATTCGGTGAATTTCAGGGCTCTAATGTGCTCTGATAAGCTATGATTGGGGTTGAATGGGCGAGCAGAATTGGTCTCGTCACGTTATGTTATGTTACACAACGTTCTCTTTGGTTAGGTTAGGTCAGGTTATGATAGGATATCTTCGACTTCTGTGCTAGTCCGTGCAATGAGGTCAATTTCTGCGCACTACTGTGCTCTGGTACATTCCGCTTGTATCTGTGTTAGCTTGAGCTATGCTACGTTCTGCCATGTTACGTTCGGTGAAGTTAGGATAGGATAGTATACGCTTTTGCGCTATACATATCAGTCCGCGGATTTCTGCACCCAGGTGCGTTCTAATACCTTCTGCTGGGAACGGGGGGGGGATAGTCAGCAATAGCGATCTCGACACTTTGGGTTGATCTACGTTACGTATGGTTAGGTAAGGTTAGTTCAGTTTAGGTTAGGATAACTTTGACTTTCGTGCTATGCACTGCAATGCGGTGGGTTTCTGCCCGCTGCTCTGCTCTAGCGCATACTGCTTGTCCTTGTGGAGGACAGCAATAGTGGTTACGTCATGTTAGGTGGTGCTATGTTACGCTCGGTTATGTAACGTTTGGCTAGGGCAGGATAGGTTACTTTGCCCTTTGTGCTATACACCGCTATTCGGCGCGTTTCTGCGCTCTCATGTGCTACAATATGCTCTGCTTGGCGCCCGAGTGGCCAGTAATAGTGGTCTTGGCACGTTATGTTGAGCAAGGATAAGTTCCGTTTGGTTAGGTCAGGTAGGCTCGGTTAGGACTTCTTTGACTCTTGTGCTGTAGACTGCTCATTCGGTGGATTTCTGCGATCTACATTTTGTACACTATACTCTGCTGCACTCTGGGGAGGCGGGCAATAGTGGTCGTGGTACGTCAGTTTGATCTAGGTTACGTTTGGTTAGGATAGGTAGGGTTAAGTTTCGTTAGGGTAGCTACGACCTTCGTACTGTACACTGCTATTCGGTGGATCTGTATGATCTACTGTGCTCTGCTACACACTGCTTGGCTCAGGGTAGTCCAGGTGCAGTGGTCGCGGCACGTTACGTTGGGTCATGCAACGTTTTGTTCGGTTAGGCTACATCAGGTTAGGTTACGATATTTAAGGCTTTTTTGACATTCACTGCAATGTGACGGATTTCTGCGCACTACTGAGCTCTAGTATATTCTGTTTGTATCTGTGCGGGCCAGCAATAGTGGTCTCGGCACGATATGTTGAGTTATGATACGTTTGGTAAGGCTAGGTTGTGCGAAACTCGGTATGGTTATCTTCGACTTTCGTGCTGTACACTGCTATTCGGATGGTTTCTGCGCCCGACTGTGCCCTACTGTACCCTGCTTGATCCTGTGGAGGTCAGCAATGGCGTTCGCGGCACGTTAGGTTAAGTTAGGCTACGTTTCGTTGCATAAGGTTTAGTTAAGCTCGGACCGGTTATCATAGACTTTCGTGCTATACGCTGCTATTCAGAGCATTTCTGCGCAGCACTGTGCTCTACTATATTATGCTTTGAACTGGGAATGCCACCAATTGTTGCAGCGACATGTTACGTTGTGGTAGGCTACGTTCGGTTATGTTATATTAGCTGGGGTTGGTTATGGATAGATACGACTTTTGCAATATACACTGAGAATCTCTAGATCACTGCGCTCAACTGTCCTCTAGTAAGGTCTGCTCGACTCTGGAAGGATAGCAATAGTGGTCCGGGTGCGTTTGTTTGAGTTATGTTACGTTCGCCTATGTTAGGATTGGACACATTGGGATAGGATAGCTCTGACTTTTGTGCTATACTCTGTTACACGGTGGACTTCTGCACTCTAGTGTGCTCCAGTATTTTCTGCTTGTCTTTGTGGAGTTCAGCAATAGTGGTCTCGTCTTGTTAGTATGAGTTATGTTACGTTTGCTTATGTTAGGATAAGACATTTTAGGATAGGACACTTCGAATTTTGTGCTATTTACTACAATTAGATGGATTTCTGCGCTATAATGTACTCTAATACGCTCTGCTGGTCTCTGGGAAGCGAGCAATATTGGTCTCGTCAGGTTATATTGAGTTACACTACGTTCGGGTATGTTAGGTTAGGCAACGTTAGGTCAGGATATATCTGACTATTGTGGTGTACACTGCAAGACGTTGGATTTCTGCGCTCTGGTTTGCTCTAGCATTCTTTGGATGGCTCTGTGGTAGCTAGCAGTAGTGGTCCCGGCACGTTAGGTTTAGCTGTGCTACGTTTGGATATGTGACGCTTGGCTTGGTTAGGACAGGCTACCCAGACTTTTGTGCTGTGCACTGCTATTCCGTGGATATCCGTGCTCTACTCTTCTCTAATATGCTATGCTTGGCACTGGGGTAGCCAGCAGTAGTGGTCTCGCAACGTTAGTTTGAGATAGATTACGTTTCGTCGGGTTAGGATAGGACGATTATGTTATGATATCTACGGCTTTTGAGCACTGCATTTCAATGCGTTGGACTCCTGCGCTCTATCGTGCTCTAGTACATTCTGCTTGTCTCTGTAGAGGTCAGCAATAGTGATCTCGACACGTTAGGTTGTGTTATGTTATGTAGGGTTTAGTTCGGTTAGATCTGGATAGGTAAGGATATCTTCGACATTTGTGCTATACACTGCTATTCGGCAGATTTCTGCGCTCTAACGTGCTCTAATATGTTCTGCTTGTCTCTACGGAGACCAGCGATAGTGGTCTCGTCATGTCAAGTTGATTTCGGCTACGTTTCGCTGGATTGTGTTCGGTAAAGCGCGGTCAGGTTAACTTAGACCTTCGTGCTATACACTGTTATTTCGAGTATTTCTGCGCTGTACAGTGCTATACTATACTCTGCTCAGCCTTGGGAATGCCACCAATAGCGGCCGCAGTGCGTTACGCTGTGGTAGGCTACGTTTGTCTAGGTTGTGTTAGATTGGGCTCGTCTGGATAGCTTTGGCTTTTGTGCTATGCGCTGCTATTCAGTGGACTTCTGCGCTCTAGTGTGCTCTAGTAAGTTCTGCTTGGCTCTGGCGAGGCCAGCAATAGTATTATCGCCACGTTATGTTTAGGTAGGTTGCGTTCGGTTAGGTTGAGTTAAGAAATGTTAGGTTAGGTTATCTTGGACGCTTGCGCTACACTCTGCAATGCCGTGGATTTCTACGCTCTGCTGTTCTTCAGTATGCTCTGTTTGGCGCTGTGAATTCCAGCAATAATGGTCTCGGCACGTTAGGTTCTGATTGGCCACGTTTACTTAGGCTGTGTTGGGTTAGGTTATGTTAGGACATCATTTACTTTTCCGCTTTACACTTCAACGCGGTGCGTTTCTGCGCTGTACTGTGCTCTAGCGTATTCCGTTGGGTTTTGGAGAGGTCATCAATAGTGGTGTAGTCACGTTAGGTTGAGTTAGGTTACGCTATTTAGGTTAGAATAGAAATCCATGTCTTCTGTGCTACACCCTGATATTCGGTAGATTTTTTCGCCCTTCATTGCTCTACTATTCTCTACTAGAATCCGGGGAGTCGCGCAGTAGCAGTCGTGTGGCGACCGGTTGTGATAGGCTATATTTGGATATGTAGGGTTAGGTTACGTTTGGCTACGGTGTCTTTGACTTTTGTGTTATAAACTGCTATTCAGTGGACTACTGCGCCCTACTGTGCTCCAATATTCTCTTCTTGGCTCTTTGGGGGCCAGCAATGTTTTTCTCGGCAGGTTACGTTTAGTTAGGTTACGTCCGGATAAGTTAGGTTAGGAAAGATTAGGTAAGCCTATCCTCGACGGTTCTGCTACACGCTGCAATGCGGTGAATTACTGCGGTCCACTGTGCTCTATAATATTCTGCTTAGCTATGGTGTGACCAGAAATTGTGTTATCGGCACGCTAGGTTGGGTTATTTTTCGCTTGGCTTCAATAGGTTAGGTTAGTTTAGGACCGTGTAACTTTGACTTTTGTGCTATAGACAGCTATTCTGTCGATTTCTGCTCACAGCGTTGCTCTGTTATACCCTGCTAGACTCTGGGGTGGCCAGGAAAGGTGTTCGTGTTACGATAGGTTGAGGTAGGTTACGTTTGGTCAGGCAAGGTTGGGTTAGGTTTGGTTATTATGTCTTTGACCAGTGTGGTATTCACTGTGGTACTTTCGTCCGCTGTGCGCTACTGTGCCCTAGAATGTTCTACTTGGCTCTTTGGATGCCAGCAATAGTGGAAGCTTCTCGTCAGCTTGAGCTATGTACCGTTTGGTTATGTTACGATCGGTTAGGTTCGGACTGGGTAACTTAGACTTTTGGACTATAAACTACAATTCGGAGGGCTTTTGCTCCACATTGGTCTGCTATACCCTGCTCTACTTTCGGGAGGCCAGCAATAGTGTTCGCGGTACGTTAGGTTGATGTGGGTTATGTTTGGTTAGGTTAGGTTATGATGTGTTAGGTCAGGGTATCTTTGACCTTTGACCTACACACTGCTATTCTATTGTCTTCTGCGCTCTACTGTGTGTTATCACTCTTTGCTTTTCATTGGGGGCGCTAGGAGTAGTGTTCGCGGCACGTTATGCTGAATTATGTAGCGTTTGTTAAGGTCAGGTTTGGTTGCTTGATCAGTATAGCTTTGACTTTTATGCACTACAGTGCTGCTCGGTGTACCTCTGCGCTCAGCTGCGCACTAATACGCTCTACCTTGCTCTGGCGATGTCAGCAATAGCGGTCTATGCATGTTAGGTAGGGTTATGTTTTGTTTGGCTATGTTACCCTTGGTTAAGTATGGAGAGGACAACTTTTGACTTTTGTGCTATGCACTGTTATTCGGTGCATTCCTGAGCTCTACTGTGACCCAATATGATCTGCCTGGCTCTGGGGAGTGCGACAATAGGGGTCCCAGCTCGTTAGATTGAGTTAGGCTGCGTTCGGTTATGCTACGTTTAGTTCGGTTAGGGTACGATAACTACGTCTCTTGTGCCATACACAGCCATTCGGTGGATTTCTGCGCTCTACGCTGCTCTAATATGATCGGCTTGGCTTTGGGTAGACCAGCAATACTAGCCTCGGCACCTTATGTTGGGTTAGACTACGTTCGGTTAAGTTCGGTTAGGACATGTACGGTCAGGATATCATTGATTTTTGCGCTATACACTGCTGTTCGGTGGATTTCTGCGCTCCACTGTGCTCTAATATACTCTGCCTGCATGTGGAGAGGCGAGCAATAGTGATGTCGGCAGGTTAGTTTGAGTTACGTTACTTTTGGTTAAGTAAGGTTAGGCTGTCTTTGGTCAGAATTGTTTCGAACTTCGTGCTATACACAGCTGCTCGGTGGATTCATGCCCTCCACTGTACTCTACGTTAATCTGCTTGACCCTGGGGAAGCCAGCAGTAGTGGTCGCGGCACGTTGCGTTGAGTTTTGCTACGGTAGGTAAGGTTACGTTCGTTTGGGATAGGTTTGAATATCTTTGACTTTTCTGCTTTAAACTGTGATCCTATGGATTTCTGCGCCCTAGTTTCCTGTAGTATGTTCTGCTTGGCTCTGGGCATGTCTGCAATAGTGGTGGCGGCTCGTTAGGTTGAGCATGGCTACGTTTGGTTCGTTTATGTTTGCATGAGTGAGGCTCGAATAGCATCGATTTTTCTGCCGT
>NW_016909582.1:0-3591 GCF_001483705.2 Eufriesea mexicana | reverse complement strand
TTAGTTATTCTGCGTTTGGTTAGGTTAGGCTAGGCCAAGTTATGTTGGGATATCCTTGACTTTTGTGCCATACACTACTGTACTGCGGCTTACTGCGCTCTACTGTGCCCTAGTATATTCTGCTTGGCTCTGGGGAGGCTAGCAATAGTGTTCTAGGCACGTTAGTTTGAGTTACGTTACGCTTGGTTATATTACGTTAGTCTGAGATAGGTTAGGACAGATTAGACTTTTCTGCTATACATTAACATTCTATGAACGCCTGCGCTCTACTTTCCTCTGATATGTGCTGCTTGGCGTTGCGGTGGCCTTCAATAGTGGTCCCGGTGTATCAGGCTGAGTTAGGTCACGTTTGGTTGCGTTACGCTTGGTCAGTTAAAGATAAGGTAGCTTTGACTTTTGTGCTATGCGCTGCCATTCGGTGGATCTATGCGCTCTTAGTTGCTGTAATGTATTCTGCTTCGCTCTGTAGAGGAAACAACACTACCCTTGGCACCTTACGTCTGGCTATGCTACGTTCGGTTGAGTTAGGTGAGGGAGGTTGCGTTTGGATATCTTCCACCCTTGAGCTATACCGTTGAATGCGGTGGATTACTGTCATCCGCTGTGCTCTGGTATATTCTGCTTGGCTCTGCGGAGGCTAGCAATAGTGGTTTCGCCGCGTCGCGTTCAGTTATGTTACGATCGGCTATGTCACGTGTGGTCATGTTAGGATAGGGTAACTTCAACTATTGTGTTATGCACTGCAATTCCATGGGCTTCAGTGCTCTACTCTCCACCAATATGTTCTACTTTGCTGTGGGGAGGGCAGCAATGGTGGTCCCGTTGCGTCGGGGTGAGTTCGGTTACGCTTGGTTATGCTACGTTTGGTCTGGTTAGGATGGGATATCTTCGACGTTTGTGCTACACACTGCTATTCTGTGGATATTTGTGCTCCACAGTGATGTAACATTCTCTGCTTGGCGATAGGGAGGTCGGAAGTAACGGCCGCGGCACGTTAGGCTGAGATAGGTAGCGTATGTATATGTTACGTTAGGTTAGGTTACGAGAGGATAGCTGTGCCATTTTTGCTGTACGCTGCTATTCGCTGGGTTTCTCCACCCTACCGTACTGAAATATGGCCTGCTTTTCTCTGGGAGGCCAGATATAATGGCCGCGGCAATTAAGGTAGTGTTACGTGACGTTTGTTTATGTTATGCTGGCATGGTTTGTGTTTGGCTAGCTTCGACCTTTCTGCTATACACTGCCATTCTATTGACTTCTGCGCTCCTCTCTCCCCTCATATGCGCTCCTGGCGACGGGGGCCAGCAACAGTGGTCTAGGCACGTCAGGTTTGGACTGGTTCCGCTTGGTTTGATAAGGTTAGGCCAGCTTGGGTTAGGGTATCCTCCACTTTTCTGCTTTACACTTGAATGCTGCCGATTTCTGCTCTCTACTGTGCACTACAATATTCTGCTCGGCTCTGGGGAGGCAAGCAACAGTGGTCTCGTCGCGTTAGGTAGAATTAAGTTACATTCTGTTATGTTACGTTTGTCAATGTTAGGGGAGGGTAGCTTTGACTTCTGCGCTGTACACTGATGTACGTTCAATTTCTGCGCTCCACTGCGCTCTAGTATGTTCTGCTTGGCTCTGGACAGGCCAGCAATGACGGTCTAGGCGAGATAGGGTGGGTTAGGTTACGTTTGCTAGAGTTATGTGCGGTTAGGTTAGGACAGGGAGTCTGTGCCTTTACTGCTGTGCACTGCTATTCGGTATATTTCTTCGCTCTACTGTGATCTAATATACCCTTCTTTGCTCTGGGAATTCAAGAAATTGTGGCCGCGGCACGTTATGTTGTGTTATGTTACGTCTGGTTAGGTTAGGCTTGTTTGGGTCAGGCTGGGATATCCTTGAATTTCGTACGGTACACTGCCGTTCCATGGGCATCTGCGTCCTACTCTCCTCTAACATGCCCTGCTTGGCGATCGGTATGTCAGCAACCGTGGGCTAGGCACGTTAGTTTGGGATTGGTTACGTTTGTTTGGGGTAGGTGGGGAAAGGTTAGGTTATGATATCTGACACTGTTCTGCATTACACATCCATGCGGCGTATTTCGGCGCACTACGGTGCTCTATTGAATTTTGGTTGGCTCTGCGAAGTTCAGCAATAGCGGTCTAGGCACCTTAGGTGAAGTTACGTTACGCATGGCTATGTAACGTTCGGCTACGCTAGGTTAGGAAGGCTTCAACTTTTGTGGGATACACAGCTGTTCGGTGGATTCCTGCGCTCTACTGTGCTCTAATATGTTCAGCTTCTCTCTTTGGAGGCCAGGAATGGTGGACGCGGCTCGGTTGTTTGAGTTAGGTTACGTACTGCTTGGTTAGGGTAGGTTAAGATTAGACAGGATGGCTCCGACGTTTGTGCTGTACACAGCTCTTCGGTGTATTTCAACGCTCTACTGGGCTCTAGTATATTCTGCTTCGCAATGGGGGGTCAGCAGCAGTGCTCCATGCACTTTAGGCTGAGTTAGGTTGCGTTCGGTTACGTTACGTTCTGTTATGTTACGTTTGGTCAGGTTAGGAAAGGATAGCTTTGACTTTCGTGCTGTACGCCGCTGTTCGGTGGATTTCTGCGCTCTGCTCTCCTCCAATACGCTCTGCTTGGCTATGCCGATGCCGGAAATAATGGTCTCGACACGTTTGGTTTGGTTACGATAAATTTGGTTAAGTTAGGTTAAGCTATGTTTGATTGGAGTTGTGGTGACTTTCGCGCTGTACACTGTTATTCGGTGGATTCCTGCCTTTAACCGTGCTCTACCCTAATCTGCTAGACACTGGGGATCTCAGCAATAGTTTTCGCAGCACATTTCGTTGATTTCTGCTACGACAGGTTAGGCTACGTTAGTTTGGATTAGGTTTGTATATTTTTGACATTTTGCTGTAAACTGCGATCCCATGTATTTCTGCGCTCTACTCTCCTCTAATAAGTTCTGCTTGGCTCTTGGGATGACAGCAATAGTGTTCGTGGCACGATAGTTTGGGTTATTTTACGCTTGGTTATGTTAGGTTAGGAGAGGTATGGACGGTATAGCTTTGGCTTTTGTGCTATGCGCTGCTATTTGGTGGATTTCTGCCCTCTACTGTGCTCTACTGCAATCTCCTTGCCCCTGTGGAGGCCAGCAATAGTGGTCGCAGCAAGTGATTTCGAGTTTGCTATGTCAGGTTAGGATATGTTAGCACGGGTTACGTTTGTGAATTTTTGACTTTTCTGCTGTACATTGCGATTCTATGGATGTCTGCGCTATACACTCCTCTAATATATTCCGCTTGGTTCTGAGGAGGCCAGCAATAGTGGTGCCTGTGCGTTAGGTAGTGCTTGGTTACGTTTGGCACTGTTACGATGGTTAAGGTTAGGACATGATAGAAATGACTTGTACGTTATACACTGCCATTCCGTGGATTTCTCCGCTCAACTGCGCTCTCATATGCCCTGCTTCGCTCTGTGGAGGTCAGAAATCGTGGTCGCGCCACGTAACGTTGAGTTTGGCTACATTAGGTTAGGTTATGTTTGTTTGGGTTTGGATTGGATATCGTTGACTCTTCTGCTGTGCACAGC
>NW_016909581.1:0-204 GCF_001483705.2 Eufriesea mexicana | reverse complement strand
TTTTTGACTAATATCGTGGTGAGCTAACTTTATTGCGTAAATAAGGAGGGTAGATTCTACTGGCGTGCCGTAGCCTTTCATTGCTGTAGCATCCAGCTGGAAAAATTCAATTTTATTGACATTTCCGTCTAATATTGTGGCGAAGTAGCTTTCTTTCATAAATAAGGATGAAGGATTCAATTGGCGTGCTATAGCCATCGCAAT
>NW_016909580.1:0-721 GCF_001483705.2 Eufriesea mexicana | reverse complement strand
CGCTCGACTGTGCTCTCCTATACTCTGCTCGTGTCTGGGGAGCCATGCAAGAGAGATCGCGGCACGCTTCTTTGAGTTATGTTACGATTTGTGATGCTAGGAAACGACGACTTCAACTTATGTGCTATACACTGCTATTCAGTGTATTTCTTCGCTCCACTGTGCGCTTATACGTTCCGCTTTGCTCTGGTCAGCTGAGTAACGGCACGTTTGGTTTGGTTATGCTCGGTTGGCTATGTTATGCTTGGCTACGTTAGGCTAGTGACTTTTGTGCTATTCACTGCTATTCGGTAGATTTCTGCGCTCTACCTTAATTTAATGTTCTCTTCTTTGCTCTGGGGAGGCCAGAAATAGTGTCTGCGGTGCTTTGGGTTTTGTCATGTTTCGTTTGGTTATGTTATGTTTGATTAGGTTAGGGTAGGGTTCGTTTGACTTTTGTGCCTTGCACTGCAATGCGGCGGAATTCTGCTCAGTACTGTGCTCTAGTATATTCTGATAAGCTCTGGGGAGGTCAGCGATTGTCGTCTAGGCTCGTAAGGTTAGGTTAGGTTACTATAGCTTATGCTATGTGTGGTTTGGTTAGGCTGGGATATCATTGACTTTGGTGGTATAAATAGCCTTTCTGTGGATTTCTGCGCTCTACTGTGATCTCGTGTTTTCTGGCTCGCTCTGGGGTGGACAGAGATAGCGGCCGCGGCTCATTAGCTTGAATTGGGTCACG
>NW_016909579.1:0-484 GCF_001483705.2 Eufriesea mexicana | reverse complement strand
CGCACATCCGTCCATCCATTCCTCAATCCATCCATACATCCATCCATCCATACATCCACCCATACAGACTTCCATCGAACCATACATCCACCCATCCATACAAGTACCCATCCATACATCCATCGATCCACACATCTGTACATCCATACATACGTACATCCATACTTCCACACATCCATATATCCATAAATCCGTCCAAACATACAGCCATACACCCATACATACATCCATACGTACATTCGTCCATCCATACATCAATCCATCCACACCTCCAACCATCCATACTGCCATCCATCCATACATAAATCTATACATACATCCATACTTCCACACGTCCATCCATCCATACATCCACCCACCCATACATCCATCGATCCATACAACCTTCCATCCATACTTCCATCCACCAATCCATCCATTATTCCATGCATCCATACACACATCAATACACAGATCCATACATACACGCATGCATTCATCCATA
>NW_016909578.1:112540-185661 GCF_001483705.2 Eufriesea mexicana | reverse complement strand
TCTTGGAGGATAAAGTGGTTTATCATTCTACAAAACAGAGGAAATATTATATTTATATCAATGTTTGATATATATTCTTGCAAACATTAAATTTACCTCACCTACAAGTACTCCTTGAGTTTACGCATACTATATATAGATTCTCCAGTAGCTTCACCAAAGATTGTATGATTATTCTGCAATTCTAGTGTAAAACTAAGAGTAAAGATGAATTGAGAATCATTGTCATCTCTTCCAGCATTAGCCATTCTCTCTATATACATATGCTGCCTCCTTTACGTTTCTTCATTTGACGTAATACACATTTCTTCTTCTCACTGCTTTCATTCTAACCTCTCTCCTTTCTTTATATACCTCAGCTCATCATTCTGAAATTTAAAACATTGGCGATGATCGTTTGCTTTGATCACTGATATTAATATTTATTAAGATAAGGAATACAACATACCTTTCAATCTCACTGTATCCTTTATACCTAGTTGCTGCAAGAGGCCATCACCTAAATTAATTTTATTCCTTCTTGTCAGCCTAAGCCAACTCCATTTTCTCAATCTTTATTGCACAATCAAAGATTTCTATCTGGAATGTCATATGGTTAGCCGACCTAGAATCCAATAGATATATCATAACACATTTGCATTGCTGCTACAATTTTCTCTTGCTATAAAATATAATTCCTGGCATCTAATGACTCTACAATCAATTTAAAAAAAAATTCAATCTACGCAGATATATACAACGAAGCTAATCAAAAAGCCTAATTTCGGAAATAGAAGCCAAAAGTGTCTATTACGCAAAACGGACTGACAGCCACGGACACTTTTGGCACTATTTCTCGAAAACGCACACTAGAAACCGAAAAAAAATATGCAATCCCGTTAGGGAAGATATCACTGTACACTGATAGATGGAACAAACTTAACCAAAAAGCCTAATTTCGAAGATAGAAGGGAAGAAAGTCAATTGCGCGTCATGATTTCACAGCCATTGACACATTCGGCACTATTTATCGAAAACGCAAGCTCGAAACCGAAGAAAAATGTCCAATCCCATTAGAGAAAAGTTCAATCTATGCTAATATATAGAATAAACCTAATCAAAACGTCTAATTTCGAAGATAGAAGAGAAAGAAGTCAATTGCGCAGCACGATTTCACAGCCACTGACACATGCGGCACTATTTCTCGAAAACGCACGCTCGAAACCGAAGAAAAATATCCAATCCCATTAGAGAAAATTTCAGTCTATGCTAATATATAGAATAAACCTAATCAAAACGTCTAATTTCGAAGATAGAAGAGAAAGAAGTCAATTGCGCAGCACGATTTGACAGCCACTGACACATGCGGCACTATTTCTCGAAAACGCTCGCTCGAAACCGAAAAAAAATATCCAATCCCATTAGAGAAAATTTCAGTCTATGCCGATATATAGAACAAACCTAATCAAAAAGTCTAATTTCGAAGATAGAAGAGAAAGAAGTCAATTGCGCAGCACAATTTCACTGCCACTGACACATTCGGCACTATTTCTCAAAAGCGCACGCTCGAAACCGAAAAAAAATATCCAATCCCGTTAAGGAAGAATTCACTCTACGCTGATAAATAAAAGAAACCGGCGTCAAAAGCCTAATTTTGCAGATAGAGGCCAAAAAAGTCTATTACGCAGCACGATCTGATAGTCACTGACACTTTCGGCACTATTTTTGGAAAACGCACGCTCGTAACGCAAAAAAATATCCAATCCCGTTAAGGAGAAATTAACCCTACGCTGATAAATAAAAAAAGCCGGAGTCAAATGTCTAACTTTGAACATAGGAACCAAAAATGTAAACTGTGTAGCACGATCTAATAGGCACTGACACATTCGACACTATTTTTCAAAAGCTCACGCTAGAAACGTAAAAAAAATAGCCAATCCCGTTAATGAAGAATTCACTCTACGCTGTTATACCGAAAAAATCTAACCGAAGAGCCTAATTTCAGAAATATAGGCGAAAAATGTATACTATGTAGAACGATTTCACAGGCACTTGCTTTTCCGTTACTTTGTTTCATATATGCACCTTCAGTCGTAAAATAATTGCCCTACTGATTAGAAAACAATCTATTCTATGGAGGGGTAATGAAGTATCTTAATTCACAATCAAAATTTGGTATGTAATAGCGATAACACATAACTTTGTTGCAATTGAACGTGAAGATCGAAGAAAAATTAAAAAAACTAATAAGAAGCTGCCTATTCAATAATGTTGATCAAATATTCCAATGGGCAGTCGAAATCTGGAATCTTCTACGGCAGATTGTAACGGACAATGCGGTAATATTATAGGATCCCGCACTTCCACCACTTCATTTCCCACATGTATCGTTATATATATATATATATATATGATTTTCACTATGTAACATCACGTTTCTCACACGTAGCATATTACCACCGAAGAAATGTTCACAATTAGTAACCTTGAATTTCGTAAAGTAATTAAAACGTCAATCAGCGATATCACTACTTCACGAAACGTTTTGAGATTTAATGTTTCACATTGACGCGTTAGAATATTCCACTATTTGTTACCGTTATGCCCGCTTGCCGTCAACTGGAAGTTGGCTGCAGCCGGATATGCTAGGTATTTTTGTAGCGGGAAAATGTTGCATCTTTGAAATGGCTATGTGATAAAGTATTGATGTAAAATATCAAACGATGTCTTTTATATTTAGTAATGTCAATGAAGCAAATATAAATATATTTCTGTTGCAAAGAATTCCAAATTTCTATAATTAATTCATGAACTGAAATTATTAATTATTGCATTATACTAATGGAAAGATAAACCATTAGTATCTTCGACAATGGTTCAAAGACTCTATGTAATAATCACCAATAATGAATTAAATAACAATGAATTCATATCCAGACTTATAGTAAAAGGCTCGCTAAGGCTCTGTTTTCACGATGCAATTATAAAAGTTGATTAATTAAGTATAGACGAACATTAAGTCACAGATGAAGGCCAGTGATTTTGTTCTTGGTAAAATGAAAATGAAACTATGATGGTTGTATACTTAGGTACCATTTATTCACTTTGGAAGTTTCACATGTACACGTTAATTATTAACAACATAATTATTCGGTCCTTCTTTTATATCTTTCAGTTTATTTTTTATCCTTTCCTTCATTACTCGCAAAATATAAATATAAGACAGTCAATGAAAAATCCTACTTTCTATAACATAGTTACAATGTAAACAATAAATTAACTCTTTCTCTTTCTTTATAACTTCTAATTCTACTTGAGTTTTTACTTCGTCGCCACTTTCCCAATTGCTATTACAGTCTTTTTTCCTTTTCTCTGTTTTCACGATGCAATTATAAAAGTTGATTAATTAAGTATAGACGAACATTAAGTCACAGATGAAGGCCAGTGATTTTGTTCTTGGTAAAATGAAAATGAAACTATGATGGTTGTATACTTAGGTACCATTTATTCACTTTGGAAGTTTCACATGTACACGTTAATTATTAACAACATAATTCTTCGGTCCTTTTTTTATATCTTTCAGTTTATTTTTTATCCTTTCCTTCATTACTCGGAAAATATAAATATAAGACAGTCAATGAAAAATCCTACTTTCTATAACATAGTTACAATGTAAACAATAAATTAACTCTTTCTCTTTCTTCATAACTTCTAATTCTACTTGAGTTTTTACTTCGTCGCCACTTTCCCAATTGCTATTACAGTCTTTTTTCCTTTTCTTATTTGGAGGTCTAGGTGGTTCAACAGCTGGTTGTGAGCTTTATTTTGGACCAGTTAAATGATCATGAACTGATTTGCCCTTACCAGTAAACTTTTTATTTAATATTACGGATTCTTCTTCATCTTCCTCTGCTTCTTCACCAAATAATAAAGGACTGAAAACTCTGTAACAAAATTTTTTATTGCAAAGAACTATATTATTGGAGCTAAATTCTGCAAACATATATGATTTTTACTTTACTGCTGCTGTTTTAGTTTTTAAACTGTCCTTTTCTTCTTCACTTTCCTGTACCTATTATTCTTGGTATAATATCAAAAAATGGATTGTTCAATATTATAGGTTTTATCAATCTTGGAGGATAAAGTGGTTTATCATTCTACAAAACAGAGGAAATATTACATTTATATCAATGCTTGATATATATTCTTGCAAACATTAAATTTACCTCATCTACAAGTACTTCTTTGAGTTTAAGCATGCTATATATAGATTCTCCAGTAGCTTCACCAAAGTTTGTATGTTTATTCTGCAATTCTAGTAAAGATGAATTGGGAATAATTGTCATCTTTTCCAGCATTAGACATAGCAATTAAATCTCGTCAACAAAAACGCAATCTTGTATGAAATTCGTCCTAAAACACATATATCCAATAACTATTTTTGAATAAGAAAGGAATTCATTTTATTTTTAAATATACTCAAATAATTCTTTATATATTTTACCACCTTCTCCTGTACCTGTGGGGTCGAAACCTTGTGTTATGAATCCTTTGTTAATTCTATGAAATATAGTGTCATCCCAATAACCTTCCATACATAATTGTATGAAATTTCTATATGCCTTTGCAGTTCCTTTTGCCCATAATTCTATCTCAATATCACCAACAGTTGTTTTCATTACAACCTAGTTTGACAAATATATTAGTTTGATTAATGTAAAATACTTATGAAATCAAATTTATTAAAATTTATTACTTATTACTGTAATTCAAATTAGAAATTATTTAATATATTAATACAGAAATTTAGAAAGTAAATATTGTATATCTGTTAAATTTTTAAAAACAGATATACAATCTATTGAAATAATATTAACTAATACCTATTACCTTACTCTTGTTGGCTAGCTCTTGCATATAAATATTACTCATGTCTCTAGTCTCCTATAATAAAAAAAAATCCTTCGTCAATATTATTTCATATTAAATCTTTAGCCATTTATAAATCAGGCAAGCAAATGGTTCTTTTCTCAAATAATCATACCTTTTCCTCCTTTAGACATTGCCTTTATTGGTCCAAGGAAGTCCATAATGTGCCACAGCACCGTTATAATTGCTTCTTTTATAGTTTCCAATCCCTATAGATATTACCAGACATTTTTGCCTTAATGCTACATTTACACTCTATATTCAATTTAACTTTACCTTTCATAACTATTACCACTTGTTCATTCTCTATTTCTTCAGTGTCCCTTATATTTCCATGTCGATGCCACACATCTTTCTCTCTTTATACATATGCTGCCTCCTTTACGTTTCTTGATTCCACATAATATGCGTTTCTTCTTACTCCTTTTATTCGAACTTAACACATTAGGGATAATCATTGACTTTTACGGCTAATATTAATATTCATTTAGATCAGGCATACAACATACCTTTCAATCTCACTATATTCTCCATATCTTGTTATAAGAGGCCATCACCTAAATTAATTGTATTCCTTTTTGTCTACCTATACCATCTCCATTTTCTGAATCTTCATTTGACCATCAAATATTTCTATCTTGTATGTCATATGGTTAACCGACCTAGAATGCAATAGACATATCATATTTTACATATTTATATTGCTGCCTCAATTTTTTCTCGCTATAAAGTATAATTCTTGGCATCTATGCTGATGATATTCCATGAGTCCAATATTTTTCTATTGTTGCATATGCTTGTTTATACCAACAGAATATCGTCTTCTCACAACCAAGCTCTGCTATCACTAATGAAAGGTGGGAAAACAATGGCTCACAACTTACACTATTTAATTACAACTGAAGGTTATGTTGACACAAATACATTCTTTTCGTGATGCAGGCACACCTGCATGGACACAACAATGCTTCCGGCGTTTGTTTGCATTTTTTTCTCATTTCCTATGCATTCTCCTGTTCACTTGGGGAAAAATTAACAAATCACTCAATTTCTGTGATTAATTTATGAACTATTATAATTGCGTTGTAAAGTCCTACCTTTGTATATTTGTCGTCTGCCAGGTAAAGAAATGAATGCTGATTCTCCAATTAAAATCACTGTTTGGGTTGAATTTATTAAAGAATGTAGAAAATTTTATCGGATTCTAAAGTGAATAAAAGGAGGGAAAGAGAATGTGCGTTAGTTATTTATGTTCTTTTATTGTTTATTTATTTTGTCCATACGTCACGTAGATTTAGGCGTCTACCTAATCCGACCTTCGAGTCTAAAATCATAGATGGCTCTGATGTTAATTTACTAACTCTGGTTATGTGCTCCGAATATATTTAAATAAATCAAATCGGCAGTGGAAAATTCGCTAATTACTCAATATCTGTAATTAATTTATCAACTTTTATAATTGCATCGTAAAGCCAGATCCTTTCAGAACTTTCCAATATATTTTTCGATATAAATTTGTCCCTAACTAATTATTTATTAATAATTATTCTACGCAATGTTTGAATTATTGTCCAAGATTGTCGAAGACGCCATTGATTTTTCATTAATTACTATCCTTTACGCAATTAATTTATTAAACTTTATGTACTCGTTATAAAGACAATGATCTTGCGAATCTTCTCATATCACTTTTGTTCACATTTTCATTCTAGTTTCGGTGAGTATCAAATACATTCACGGAAGATCGCGATGGTCATCATTACGAAATCATAGACGCCATAAATCAAAAATTAATAACTAACAATTTAGAGTTAAATTCTTTACGAATGTTATATAAGAATGTAGCCTGAAGTTCCAGCTTTGCAAAAAAATTATAAAAGTTCACAAATTGCTCACGAAAATTGTGTAATTAATAATTTTTCACTGCCGGGGCCATTCTATCCTTTTCTATCCCCTCTCTGTCCTTGTCAGTCACGTGACCAGCTCTCAGTCGACCTCCTTGCCTATTCTATATTCCTATCACTTTCCTGCTTTTTGAGCCCAAATCATAGATGGCGCTGATCGAAACTGCCGAATTATAAACCACGTGACCCATTGGCCGGGAGAAACAAAACAATAAAAGGACATAAATAAGTATAACACATTTTTCTTCGCTTTTGTTACTCTCTTAATAGCCCGCTGAACATGAAGTCAGAGATGAAGATGCGTGCTTTAGTTCCTGGTAAAAAGGAAATGAAACTGCCATGGTCATATGTTAAAGTACTTTTTATTCACTTTGAAAGTTTCACATATACAAGTTAATTGTTAACGACATAATAAATAATGACATGTCGACATTAGAATCTGAGTAGATGTCCGTATCACGGACCGTTGAGAAAAAAAGATGCTTCGTAATACATATCACGTAATACTTATCATTATAATGACCATATATATAAATTCTTGATATCTCTTATCGTGCATCTCCTCGGCTATCTCTTGTGCTAAACCTCATAAGGAGTTTATTATTCCCTATTCATTTTCCTTTATACCCTTATCATCTTCAACATCATCTATTTTATAATTTTGTACTCTCTTCGGTTCCTTTTCTGTATCTCTCAATGTATTTTTTATCCTTTCCTTCATTGCTCTGAAAATATAAATATAAGAGACAGTCAATAAAAATTCCTACTTTCTGTAACATAGTTATAATGTAAACAATAAACTAACTCTTTCTCTTTCTTTACAACTTCTAATTCTTCTTGAATTTTTACTTCATCGTCACTTTCTCAATCGCTATTACAGTCTTTTTTCTTATTTGGAGGTCCAGGTGGTTCAACAGCTGGTTGTGTGCTTTACTTTGGATCAGTTAAATGATCAAGATTTGATTTGCCCTTACCACTAAACTTTTTATTTAATATCACATATTCTTTCTCGTCTCCCTCTGCTTCTTTACTAAATGATAAAAGATTGAAACTTCTGTAACAAAATCTTACATTGCAAAGAATAATTCTGCTGCTGTTTTAGTTTTTAAACTGTCCTTTACTTCTTCACTTTCCTGTACCTATTATTCTTGGTATAATATCAAAAAATGGATTTTTCAATATTATAGGTTTTATCAATCTTGGAGGATAAAGTGGTTTATCATTCTACAAAACAGAGGAAATATTATATTTATATCAATGCTTGATATATATTCTTGCAAACATTAAATTTACCTCATCTACAAGTACTTCTTTGAGTTTAAGCATGCTATATATAGATTCTCCAGTAGCTTCACCAAAGATTGTATGTTTATTCTGCAATTCTAGTGTAAAACTAAGAGTAAAGATGAATTGGGAATAATTGTCATCTTTTCCAGCATTAGACATAGCAATTAAATCTCGTCAACAAAAACGCAATCTTGTATGAAGTTCGTTCTAAAACAGATATATCCAATAACTATTATCGAATAAGAAAGGAATTCATTTCTTTTTTAAATATAGTCTCACTTTAAATGGTTCTCCATATATTTTACCACCTTCTCCTGTACCTGTGGGATCACCATCTTGTGTTATGAATCCTTTGATAATTCCATGAAATATAGTGTCATCCCAATAACGTTCCATACACAATTGTATGAAATTTCTATATGCCTTTGCAGTTTCTTTTGCCAATAATTCTAACTCAATATCACCAACAGTTGTTTTCATTACAACCTAGTTTGACAAATATATTAGTTTGATTAATGTAAAATGCTTATAAAATCAAATTTATTGAAATTTATTATTTATTATTCTAATTCAAATTAAAAATTATTTAATACGTTAATATAGAAATTAAGAAAGTAAATATTGTATATCTGTTGAATTTTTAAAAACAGATATACAATCTTTTAATCTATTGAAATAATATTAACTAATACCTATTACCTTACTCTTGTTGGCTAGCTCTTGCATATAAATATTACTCATGTCTCTAGTCTCCTATAATAAAAAAAAATCCTTCGTCAATATTATTTCATATTAAATCTTTAGCCATTTATAAATCAGGCAAGCAAATGGTTCTTTTCTCAAATAATCATACCTTTTCCTCCTTTAGACATTGCCTTTATTGGTCCAAGGAAGTCCATGATGCGCCACAGCACCATTATAATTGCTTCTTTTATAGTTTTCAATCCCTATAGATATTACCAGACATTTTTGCCTTAATGCTACATTTACACTCTATATTCAATTTAACTTTACCTTTCATAACTATTACCACTTGTTCATTTTCCATTTCTTCAACGACCCTTATAGTTCCATGTCGATGTCATGCATCTTTCTCTCTATATACATATGCTGCCTCCTTTACGTTTCTTGATTCCGCATAATGTGCGCTTTTTCTTACTCCTTTTATTTGAACTTAACACATTAGGGATAATCATTGACTTTTACGGCTAATATTAATATTCATTTATATTAGGAAGACAACATACCTTTCGATCTCAATGTGTTCTTCATATCTTGTTGTTATAAGAGGCCATCACCTAAATTAATTGTATTCCTTTTTGTCTGCCTAAACCATCTGCATTTCTTGAATTTTTATTTGACCATCAAAGATTTCTATCTTGTATGTCATATGGTTAACCGACCTAGAATCCAATAGACATATCATACTTTACATATTTCTATTGCTGCTTCAATTTTTTCTCGCTATAAAGTATAATTCTTGGCATCTACGCTGATGATATTCCATGAGTCCAATATTTTTCTATTGTTGCACGTGCCTGTTTATTTCAACAGAATATTGTCTCTTCTAACCTACACTATTTAATTATAACTAAAGGTTATGTAAATACAAATACTTACATTCTTTTCGTGATGCAGGCACACCTGCATGGACACAACAATGCTTCCGGCGTTAGATTGTAATTTTTTCTCATTTCCCATGCACTCTCCTGTTCACTTGGAGAAAAATTAACAAATCGCTCAATTTCAGTGTTTAATTTATGAAGTTTTATAATTGCGTTGTAAAGGCGTACCTTTGCATATTTGACGTTTGCCAGGTAAAGAAATGAATGCTGATTGTCTAATTAGAACCGCTGTTTCGGCTGAATTTATTAAAGAATGTAGAAAACTTTATAATTCTATTTATTAAAATAAATTAAAATGTATTAGGTGCACGTAACCAGAGTTAGTAAACTGTTTGAGAAACTATTCCAACTTCATAGATGACGCTGATCGCAGGCGGTAAAATTTTTATTTGAACTGGATACCAGATATCAATTCGACAGTAGAAAATTAGTAAATTCCCAAGTTTTTGTTATTAATTCATGATAATTTATAGCTGCACAGCAAAGTTGGAATTATAGGCAACATTCTTATAGGAGGTTTAATTTAATTATTAATACTTACATGAGCGATACGTTTTGTATATCCTGTAGTAAATAAGATTGCTATAGAAAAGTATTTTTCTTGCATAATATTCTTATTATTTTGTAATAATTATACACTAGCATAAGAAAGCGTAAAAATAAATTATTTTATTAAGAAATTTTATTTACAATTTTTTCATGGACGAAAACTGAACACAATTATAGATATATTAAGAAACTACCAACTGTGGGACGAGAATCGAACCACGGTCCATTACCACTGGAATATTCCTCTATCGCTTTTAGGCCACGACTGCACTTGTAAAATGATGGAAATAAATCTGTAATTACAAAAGTAATGAAACTTTAATCGTAAATATCTCAAAAACTACTAAATAGTTGCCGCTATAATGATATATTTTCTTAAACTGCATGGCTATATCTACAAACCTGCAGAGTATCAACTAAATCGGTGACCCGAATCACTTGCACTCTCCTTGTTAGCTTAATTCCTCTTCATTTAAATATCTTTTAAACAGATATTGCCCATTCTCTATTTTCAAATTCCAAAAGGAACAGTGAAAATTCACAAGAGATAGGACATACGTTATACTTTGTGCGTAGCTCTTTGCTTGATATCGTTTCCCGAAGGAAAACGATACAAATTACCAGGTCTCACCACGTGGAGGTGGCTATGCATCGAGACCCGTCATGCGCCCTGGTGGCGCAGCCTGCTGGCGCTATCTGTATCAAAGGTACCCTAAGCTAACTTGGAGCGAATTAAGTTAAAGTGACTCTACTGACACTTTATTTTATTTCGTGTCTTACAAAGGGAACTTCGATTCGGTATACTGTAACTCTACTGTCGCAACGCTAACATATTTTCAAGTTCCCATAAAAATAGGGAATGAAATATCAAACACGCGAGCAAATAGAAAATCGCGACGCGCCCGAACGAGATCGCGATTATTCGAAAGACCGACTAGCCTAGGCGATGTACTCCCGTGTACAGAGATAACTTCATACCTCGGCACCCTCCCGATCGGGCCTAGCTCAATTCCAGTCACTGTCGCACTCGCCAAGACTTACACGTGGACCAAGGATAGTCCCTGAACCAATGAAACTTCTAGTGTCAACGCGAGGGCCCTGCTGGGCGGTTGCCGGCCAAGACAGACACTTCGCATCCCAGCCACACGGGGTAGAACTTAATCATCCCTGTGGTCTAACCGTAGATGGTACTAGTCCGTCAGCTAGCATGTGCCCGAGCCCCAGTCGCGTACGACTTCGGCAGCAAACCGCCCCGTCGAGGTCAGAAGACGCACTGATCCGAGGGGTTCACCCTGGAACCCGATACATGACGAGATTGACAGTGACTGAAAATGAGTGTCGGAGACGAGTCGTGAGGATGACTGATGAAGCATGTACTTATCGAGTACACGAGAGCACGTCGCGTAGGCTAGTCGGTACTTATGAACAATCACGACTATCGGGAGAACAATTATATTCTGTTTAGTAAACGAGAGGGATAAGGGAAAATATATATATTTGCTGCAAGTTAGGTAGCTTACCTTTGTACAGATAGCGCGCACATGATACTTAGTCTATGGATCTATCTTATGATTACTTAAAAGTAAACGCACGCATCGTTCATTGATGTGTCGCAAACAGAATCTTGAGAAACCTAAAAGCTAAAACAGAATATATTATTGTTAATATGTAGCTGAAAGGAAAGGGATTAGTACGAGGAAACCATCAAGAATAATAACCAAATAGAACGAGCAAGCCCACGACGAGACCTGAGCAACATAACTACGAGGAAGAAACATTCCAACGGTGAGATATAAACATACCAACGAGGAAGCGCTCGAGTATTATACGAAATACTCGAACGCTCTAACGAAAACAAATCGAATGGAAGTCGTAATATTTCTGAAAGGAAAGATTTAGCCAACGATGAGACATAAGTAAACCAACGACGAAGCATTCGAATATTGTACGAAATACTCGAATGCTGAAACAAAGAGACAAATAGAATGAAAGAAATAAAATCTGAAAGATAATTAAAACCTGAAACAAAAAGAAAGAATATTAACGCGGCCCTCTCGTAGTTGAAGCGACAACTGGCTCGAGTCTACACGGGGGTCCCTTATATAGCGGCGGCCGACCGGAGATCGGCGAAAATTTCCGGATTTTACCGATTCCTTTGGAAGTTACTTTTCCGCTGTAATAACTAATAATTTGTTAACCTTTTTTACTTTTATCGTTAATATACGTTGCAAAATATTTGTTATTAACAATAAATGTAATGATTTATTAACTTTTTACTGATTATAGATACATTTTGACGCAAATACGTTATATATAATGGTAATAGCCTATAATTTTGTAATTTTTCCACATGTATTATAAATTTACGATGTGACCAATTTGTTATTAAAAATAAGTGCAATAATTTTTACATTTTTGCTTATTATATGTTCCTTTATACATTGGTATGATATTTTTCAAGTGATTACCAATGATTCATTAATTCTTTTACTTTTATTATAATTTTACGCTATGAACAATTTGTTATTAATAAGGAATTTGATTATTCATACATTTGTATGAACTATAACTAATATTTTATTGTCGCCATTGACAAAAATTCCGTTCACTTATCTCTCACAGCCTCAAAAATCGTCGAATATTTAACCAAAGTATCGAAAATTTACAAGAGGTAGGATATAGCGTAAGCTTTGTGCGTAGCTCTTAGCTTGGTATCGTTTTGCAAAGAAGAATCTTTGGAAACGGATACCAATTACCATGTCTTACCACGAGGAGGTGGCTACGAATTGAGACCCAGCCATGCGCCCTAGTGGTGCAACCGACTGGTGCTACCTGTATCAAGGATACCTTAGCCTAACTTGGAGCGAATTAAATTAAAGTGACTCTATTGACACTTTGTTTTTCACTTTTATTATAAATATATGTAGCAAGCAATTTGTTAATAACAATACTAATTTGTTATTATATTATATTAATACTTCTATATTATATTATTATCTTTTATATTTTCAATTTTAGAACTTTCCAATATATTTTCCGATATAAATTTGTCCTTAATTAATTAATTATTAATGTTTATTCTACGAAGT
Organism: Eufriesea mexicana; assembly: GCF_001483705.2. NCBI lineage: Eukaryota > Metazoa > Arthropoda > Insecta > Hymenoptera > Apidae > Eufriesea > Eufriesea mexicana. The sequence goes on along the minus strand of NW_016909578.1, from coordinate 172,299 downwards.
GTTTGAATTATTGTCGAAGACGCCATTGGTCTTTTATTAATTACTATCTTCTGCGTTATCAATTTATAACCTTCATGCACGTATTATATAAACCATATTCTGGGGTGTCTTCACATATTACTTTTGTTCACGTTTTGATTCTAGTTTCGTTGAGTATTAAATATTTTCACGGAAGATCGTGATGGTCGTCGTTACAAAATCATAGACGCCATTAAACAATAATTAATAATTAACAATTTAGAGTTAAATTCGTTATGAAAATTATATAGGAATGTTGCCTAAAGTTCCAGCTTTGCAATGAAATTATAAAAGTTCATAAATTAATTGCAGAAATTGAGTATTTTATTAATTTTTCACTGCCGAAGCCCTTCTATCCTTTTCTATCCCCTCTCTGTCCTTATCTGACACGTGACAAGCTCTTCAAACGACTTCTTCGCCTATTCTGTATTCTCATTACTTTTCTGAGTTTTTGGTCCAAAATCATAGATGGCGCTGATCGCAGGCGGTAAAATTTTGATTCATACTAGATACTTCTTTTGATTATGCGCTAATAATGCACCTTAATAAATCGATTGATTAGGCAGTAGAAACTTAATAAATTATCAAGTTTTTGTAATTAATTCATCAACATTTATAGCTGCATAGAAAAGTTGGAATTACAGGCAACATTCTTATACAATGTTTAATTTAATAATTAATACTTATATGAGTGATAGGTTTTACATTTCCTGTAGTAAATAAGATTGCTATAGAAAAGTGTTTTTCTGGCATAATATTCTTATTATTTTGTAATAAATATATATACTAGCATATGAAAGCGTAAAAAATAAATTTTTTTATTAAAAATTTTTATTTATAATTGTGTATTCACAATGGTTTCATAGACGAAAAACGAATACAAAATAAAAAATATATTGAAAAAATTAAGCACTGGAGTCGAACCCGGTTCTCAATTATAACAATTCTCGATCGTCGCCGTTACACTACGACTTAAATTAAAATGAATTTGAAATAAATATATAATTAAGGAAGTAATAAAACTTTAATCGTAAATATCTCAAAAACTATTGAGCAGTTGCGGCTATAATGATATATTTGTTTAAACTGCATGACGATATCTACAAACCTGTAAAGTTTGAACTAAATCGGTGACCTGAAGGACTTGCACTCTCCTTGTTAAACGATTTGACAACTAAAGAACTCACACGAAAGCGTGTTTCCGAGATACTGTGTTATGGGAGGCTTAAGTGCATATCTTTAGAATTTCGTAGTGGAAAAGGGTAGATAAGATGCGTAATAACGAGAAGACTGGTTCGGCAATTAAGAAACTCGATACAATGGGTTATAAAGCTGTGCCTATGCTAACGCTTGGTTTATGAGTTTGCCGAGGGGGCGCGCTGTCGTCTCAGCTAATTCTCCGTCACGACTGCCTCAGGTCCGTTTTACAATTGGCCCACGAAACGAATATCCCGAAGAAAACACGCGAGCTAAATTATTACCCGAAATATCGAATTTCACCGAAGTTGTTTATCTACTGATTAAGCGTCGATTGTCGAACGCTTTTTTGGATTTCTCAGAAATGTTCGAACGTGATAAACTCTTTAGATTTATGGAGCACAAACACTCGTATCTTGTATGACAAACGAAGCTTCTATTGGTCACTGCAGTGCACAGTGGGCTAGAAGTCTTTCAAAACTGGCCAAAAATCACAAAGTGCGGGGATTTTTCTAAATTTTGGCTGTGTTTCGTTTTTGAGGTTACTGATTCTAAATAGTACAAATTTTTGAAATTCGAGTTATATGGGCGATTAAAATTTGGAAATTTGTCATGTTTGCATAAAGACACTGCAGTGGTACAAAGTTGCGTTAAATTTTAAACCACGTGTAATGGAGTACTTTCGATGACAGGTGAAGATCAGTACTCTGTTGAAAAGATAATTTCAGTTATACACAAAAATCAATCTAGGATGTAAGGTGTGAATAAATAGTTTATAAGACCTAGATTCCGAGAACGAATTAATATATAAGCATTAAATAATAATTGAGAGTTTAAGCGAACTGCTCTAGGGAAGCCCTCAAAGATAGATATACCTGTGAGGGCTGGTTTTGTGTGTATGAGTGTAAGTGAGGTTGAACGAGTAAAACTCATTTGTCCTATAATTGTGCAATATACGATACAAATATAATGCGACCAAACACCGTTTAATGTGAATGATGTTTGAAAAAATGCTTAAAGGAATACGCCAGAATAAAACAGTTGTCTCAGAAATATCAAAGAGTGAACACGTAAATGTAATCGTTACTAAGAGTGAGTGAGATTTTTTTAAAGAGTGCACCGATTTATCATTTCAAATAGTTATTATTTAAATATTTTAACTTAAATATAGTCTGTACGTTACTCGTTAAAAAGGTCCTAGATATTATTGTCCATTCCAACCACGATACCTTCCTTGAGTAACAAAAGAATTTAAAAGAGAATATATATATCGTGATTATTTTACAATTTTAAACCCATAATCCTAATATACTCGATTGAAAACGATACTTAATGAAATTAAGCGAGCAATTAAAAATCAAGTGCTGTGGTTGTAAGGAAAAATAAAGTTTGTAACGTTTATAAATTTATTTTAATTTAATCCTTTATAAACTTTTATAAATTGCAGGAAGCAGCAAGCTACACTCATCATACACTTAATATTATATTTAACATGTTTAAAAACGTGCGAGGTTCGCAGAAATCCTAAAAATCTTTGTACTTTTATCGTGAAAGTAACAGATATACAGGGTGTTCGAAAAGTCGTAGTACAACCGGCAATACAGTGATTCTTCATATAAAGCTGACTGAAGATATAGAATAAAATTTTATCATACAGAGCTCCATTTTCGAGAAAATCGAGTTTGAAAATACAAGTACATGTGCACTTAGCCACAGAATACGGTCTAATTTTAGTGAATAGTAAGTAGTACACTGTAAATTTCAGTAAGTAATTTATTATAGCAATGTAGAAGCATTGAAAATATCGTTCTTGATGTTGTAAACAAATTCTTAATCGACGAATTAATGATACGTGAACTGAACATAATGTGTTCGATTTTTTAACTTCTTCGAACGCCTAAACGATTTCATTTTTCAACTGATCGCGAGTTTGATTATTGTGGACATAAACTATTTCCTTGACGTGACTCCAAAAATGAAAAATGTGTCTAAGTATGAACAAATGTTATTCTATATTTTCGGCTTAGCTTTATGTGAGAAATCACTTTCTTGCCGGTTGTACCGCGATTTTTCGAACACCCTGTGTAACAGTTAACTAAAATTAAATGCTTTCTTAATACATAGTTTGTCACAATTAAGTCATAACTCGAGCAGCTAAAGAAGAGTCTCATCCAAATGAAATCTTGTGTGAAAAATAATCTTATCTGCAATAAAATAAAAATTGTTCACTAGAGAGAATTTTGTTGAGAAAGTAGGGTATTAAAGTATTAATACGTATTAATTTTTACAATCTTTTACACTCCGTTGACTCCATAATAGAAACATTAGTAATCTGGAATTAATTAATGAACTACAATTAATTCTACTTTCATCAATAAATATAAAAAAAATACAAATAAATAGCAATATTATACCATGTAAATAAAATGTTAACTTTCTTCATTTTGAAATGAAATTATAAACTTCGAAAAATTGTCACTGCAAATTTTGAAATTGAATGTAAAGTTTTCAGCGTGAAAAGGTTAAATTTCATTATCACATTTCGTTATCGATTAAAAAGAATGCTAACTAAATATGAAACATGCAATATCGTAAAATAAAATTAAAAATTTTAAGAGAAATAGAAATGGAGATTTGAACGAAGGCTTTTACGAATATTTTTGTTTAAAAAATATTGAACTTGAAGTTCGTACTTTAACGTTGAGAATTTTCAAAATTTTGATGGGAAGGAAGATGTTTGTTTTGAACTTTTTCCAACAGACTGTTGCAGGAATTGGCAGAGTACGTGTGAAAATGATCCTTTAGCAGAGTGAACGACATTTTCGTATTCTCGTAACGAGCAGATGTTGGCAGAGAGTCACCCTTCGAACGGACCGATTTCCATAGGCCACGCGTGGGAACATAATTCATATAAATCGACCAACTATGACAAATCGATGTGCCTCCTTCCGCGTTTCTGTGTCGAAATACCCTAATCATTCACATTTTCACTCCGTCCTTTGTCACGTTTCCCGTGAAAGCAAATATTAACATTACAGGAAACGATAGAAATTTAATGTCCAATATTAATATTTTCTTCGAGATTGAATTCCAAAATGCAAGAATAACAGTTGGACCCTTCTTAAATATACCCATAAATTGTTCTTCCTACATTATCCCCTGAAATTAAAGGAAGTATAATAAATTTTATGTGGCCATTTATATCATTAATATGGCTTATTGTTAGACTATTTTGGATTATGTTCAGAATAACTGAAGCAGATGTATAGGATTATTAGAGAACTATAATTGGGGTAAATTATGTGGGTATTTTTGGGTATTTATATGGGTAATTTCTTGTACGTTCTTTAACAGTTAACAAATTAATATATTTATATAATAATATTTAAATATTGTCATTAATTCGCAATATAATATTTTAAACAAAAAGATTCACACTATCTAGAAAATTTTTCTCTATATTTTGCTCTTTCACATTGTTATTAACACATGTTTACTCTTTCACGATTCGCACGTGACTGTTTCATTCTAGCACATTTTTCTAAACATCTTTTAACAATATTTATACTAGATTCCACTCGCACATGTTATATTTATATCATCTCAAATGACTTTCATTTATTCAACCTCATTCGCATTCACGCATATAAAACCAACACTCACAGTAATAGGCATGGGGGTCCCATGGGTCTCCAGGAAAAATAAATTATACAGCTTCGTCATTCGAATGTTCTGTAACCATTATAAATCTATAACATTCTATAGAATATTCTATATTATGGATCTATATTATAGAATATAAAATATTATATATGTACTTGAGTTGATCAGTCATGTAATTAATACCATGATTTCTACAGTAATCGTGTGGATAGAAATGGAAATTAATTCTTTGTACGTTTTTTAGCAGTTAACAAATTAATATATTTATATAATAATATTTAAATATTGTCATCAATTCTCAATATAATATTTTAAACAAAAAGATTCACGCTATCTAGAAAATTCTTTTCTATCTCTCGCTCTGTCACGTTCTTATTAACATATGTTTACTATTTGACGACTCTCACGTAATTGTTTCATTCTGGCACATTCTTCTAAACATATTTTAACAACATTCATACTAGATTCCACTCGCACATATTATATTTGTATCATCTCAAATGACTTATTTATTCTACCTCATTACCATTCACACATATAAAACCAACACTCACACTCTCATAATACCAATACTCACAGATTATAATAAAATAGTAGTAAATTATGCAACATATAAGTGTTCACGAATAGTATATTCTAAAGAGATTTTATTCATTTTTGCAAAAATTATATTTCTTTCTAATTTTCTAATCGTGTATACATTTTCAAATATCATATAAATGTAATAAATAATAGAAAACAATGTTAATAAATATAATTTCTTTACTATACATTTATATTACGAAGGAAGCACTTGGATGGTTATTATTAACAATATTAAGCTATTAAATTTATTTATTAAGTATATAATTGATATCGTAGTAGTGAAATGAAAAGAAAAAATATGAAAGTTTTGAACATTTTACAGAGTTAAAAAATTATTCCACTGTATGTGAGAAATTTTTTATTTTTTATATTCACTTTATCACTTAGGTCCATTTGAATGTTGCCATGAAAGAATATTTCTGATAATTAGTTGCAATGATATAACAAATATTCTGTGCAAATTGTGTAATATCAAGGAATTAATAGATTGCAAAGAATATTCTTACTCCAATTGGAAATTTTAACGTTATCCACGTTTCTTTTGTGCATAATGCACAAAAAAGGAAAAGGTAAAATTGTCAAACAGCCGAAAAATAAATAACGAAACTGAATAATAAAAAATTATTTTTTATCACTCTTTTAGATCTCTATTCCTTATTCGACAGGACATATATTTGAATAACCATTAATTTTCATAATAAATTGTAGTAATATAGTTTAAATTTAAATGTATAGTGTCTGAATATTAATGTGATATAAAAATTGGCTGGTTTCTTCTTGCCTTTTTAAATATTTAAGCAATAATTTGTATTATTCTCCAATTTGTTTCACTGTAAGCTTCTGTGTATCGTAATCCAATTTTCTGTATTAACTATTTGTTCCTGCATAAATATTTAATCGAAATACGAAATATATAAGGTGTCCGAAAATTAATGCGAGTGAAATTAATGTTAAATTTAATTAATGGTGAAAAATTAATATGAGTTAAATTATAAAGGTGTCCGAATGTTAACGTGAATAACTATAAGTGTGTACTCCTCTCTCTTATACCGTTTAGCTTATAGTGAAATATATTCGGATAAATAAATATTAAAATGAGTATTTATATAATAACATGATCTTGAAATGACATTAGACACGCAAATTTAAAATTAAACATAAAATTTATTTTTATCGAGGTCATACCCATGACCATACCCATAAAAACAGTTCAAAATTACCATATTTCTTTAAAAAAAAATTTAATTGTGACTTGTATATAACCATACTATAATCATAATATGTGAAATTAAACATCAAATGAACATTCTTTATTAGGCAAGTTTTTAACCTAAATTTTATTTATTTATTTACTGTACACGTTTATTTTATTTAAAATATTTTTTGTTAATAATGTATCGAATCCCATAAATAAATATCAAATTAAAACATCGTGTCTAGAAATGCTTTATTGCAAAATGCAGGATACACCAATGCTCTAGGTCCGTTAATTAAATATTTATTAAATTAAATACTAGAAATGAGTTAATTACAAAAATCAATACCGTGTCCAATAATAGTATATTCAACAAAATCACGAAATTCAGTAAATTCAATAATACACGCAAACTTTATTTACATCGATAAATCGCAACAGCACCAATTCAAAGTGTAAATATAACGTTTAATCCCTGTGCTACAATTTAATTATAAAAATTGTTCATCGAAAAAATATTTAATTTTATTTTACCATTATACATCTGTTTCCTTCGCAATAAATTTTTACACAAATTTTTCAATTCACACAAACTTTTTACACGTCAAAACGCGCTAAATTTTATAATTTTTAATGATAAACATATATCATTATTATGCTATTTAGCATGAAAATTATATGACGAATCTCGTTATTATAGTACGAGGAATTAATTGAAATTATTAAAATCTATATAAATTTTAAAAAATTATTAAATAAAATTAATTTTTATTTGAATATTATTAGGTCATTAAGTCTCAGGGATTTTTCGAAAAACGAAATTACAAAAATTGTTAGTTTTGGAGTATTATTTCAGTTGTGAATAACGATTATAATCGGTTCAAATTTCTGTTGACTATAAAAACCATTATTCTCAATCGTTACTAACATTATTGATAGTTATAGTAACACTTTTCGACATTTTAAAATTAATTGTAAAATTTATACACGTATTTAACTAAGTACAGGAAAATTATAAAGATTCTATGAATATTAAATATTAATAATTGTTAAAGGGGTTATAACGCAAGTCAGTGGAAAACTGTGGAAAAACTGTATAGATCTTTATTGAAAGGACGAATGGTTAGAACTGGCCTGTTTAGGGCCTCGCAGGTCAAAAAGTCGTCTTCAGAAGACTGGTGACAAAAGACAGAACATAAGGGGAAGGGATCGCCCCCACACCGCTGGAATGTAGAGTTTACTTCACTATTGAATTTTACCATAACAATAATGTTAGTAACGATTGAGCTATTCACGATTCAAAGTGATCTACTCCTCTCTTTGAGTTTTTTAAAATTTGATTGCAAAGTCACTTGATTGCTGTTATACATTTTACATTTGCAACAATTTCTCACATTTTATTCTTTGCAATTAATCTCACTATTCAGAAGAAAATTTCGCCATTAATATTCTTTATTACCAATAAGAAAAGAAATTCTAATTATTTAAATTACTAACCCTAACCAAAATTAAATTTCCATCGTTAATAATGGTCTATATAGACTCCTTGAGTCAAAAAATTTTTCACCATTCTCAATGTTTATGTAAAACCTAAATCATTCGATTATCACCAAATTATAATATAATTCTCACCCAATGACTTTCAAAATTTGACAATATTTTTTTCATAACAGACTTTTCATAACACGATGTCCGTTAGAAATATTTTATTCCGCAAAATTTTAATGCTATTCTCTACAAAACGCACAAATAAGAAAGGTTCGTAAGATTGACGAAAGTTCCGTAGGGTAACTTGTTCGTGTTCACGCAGGTAAACCGGGAAAGAAAGTTTCGGTAGATCGAGATTGCATCGCGCACTGGTACACGAGAACATTTCCGCAGGAATAGTTGCAGGACTAGCGATTAGTCGGGGTAAATTTCGGTTGGTTTGTAAGGAAAGAGCAGCCGAAATGAGGCAACGAGGAAGACTGGCGTTCTAGTGCAACTGAACCGAATACTAGCGTCGGCTATTCGTGTAACAGGTTTGCTGCAGGTCACGATGAGGGCAGTCTGATAATTTCACCCTTGCGTCGGTTCGGTCAAGGTCATTGCCTCTAAAAGATCGTCACGGAGAGATCTGACGACCTTGCAGCGCTTGGTGCCTGCAGAACCGAGGTTCGAGTTCGATGCCCTCCCTTTCCTGACCTACGTCGTCGTGCATGTACGCGTGCGCGATGCTCCACCATGCACCATACAATTATCCTCATTTATGCTAATTAAACTGCCGCGGTAACATTGTCTTTCCAATCGATTATTCGATTTAAAACTTACGTTTTCTTTTCTATTCCTATACACACGTGTGATTATTTTATAATTTGATATTTCTATTCCTTTGGACAAGAAGGAAGTTTTTCTTTAGATGTTGGTCTGGTATTGATTACTGAATTTTTTTAAATAATAATTAAACAATTTTGGCTGGTTTTTAATTGACGTGGGTATGGATGCTTTATAATCTGTCATATTTATTTAAACGAGTAGCCAAGTTATGGGTTAATTCCTCACAGACAATTGTAATAAATAATATAATATTTTTGATATGAAATTAGGAATTTTTTTATCACCTGTAAGTAAAAATTTCGTATTCAGTTTTGTCTCTTTGATCACTTGACTACATGATTTTTCTTATCACAATAATATTATGTGTTTGAAGAATATTTTTTGATACAAAATTGGGAATTCTTTTAATCACCTGTTAGTAAAAATTTTCTATGCAGTGATGCCTCTTTAATCACCTAACTACGTGATTTTTCTTATGGCAATAATAATTCTGCGTTATTTTTATTATGAAAATAATATCATGCATTTGAAGGATATTTTTTTTATATAAAATTGGGAATTTTTTTTATCACCTGTAAGTAAAAATTTCGTATTCAGTTTTGTCTCTTTGATCACTTGACTACGTGATTTTTCTTATAATAATAATATTATGTATTCGAAAAATATTTTTTTGATGCAAAATTGGGAATTTTTTTTATCACTTTTAAGTAAAAATTTCGTATGCAGTGTTGTTTCTTTAATTACTTAACTACGTGATTTTTCTTATGGCTACCTGTAAGTAAAAATTTCGTATTCAGTTTTGTCTCTTTGATCACTTGACTACGTGATTTTTCTTATAATAATAATATTATGTATTCGAAAAATATTTTTTTGATGCAAAATTGGGAATTTTTTTTATAAATAAATAAATAAATTTCGTCACAAGTACTAGTTAATATATTTTCAGAAACTGCAATAATAAAATATCAGAAACCATTTCCATTCCATTTATCAAAAACCAGTCATTTTGATCCCTTTGCTAATTCTTATAGCGTTGATTATAGTATACTTAGTATAGACTCTATATTAAGTTAAATGTTTCCTTCTGCTCATAAATTATTAACCTTATTTATTATATTATGTAAGATGTGTATTTCAAATTATTTTAATTCTTTAATAAATTAACAATTGGATAAAGACGTAGTTAGAAGTACCCCTTATATAAACCGTAAGATAACATATAATAAACAATTCAATTAAATTGAAATAATTATGTCATCGTGACCTCTGAAACCACCTGATACTTGCATGTACCGTTTTTCATAAATCGAATAACTACGAGTACTTCGCATTTATTGACACTGAAGATTCTATATATTTTATAGCACGTTATCGTCGTTAAAAATAGCGACTTAAAAAAATTGCAAAACTTTGCTACGAAAAAATAGCGTTGGAGTAAGAATCGATCGAGACACCTTTCGGTTTATGTCAGAGTTACTATACAGTCGAGTCTCCTATAACACTATTGATTCGCACCGCGTTATATGGAAACAGTGTTATAAGAAAATCAGAATTAATTGAAATCAAGAAATGCATTCTATGTAAATCGCGTTCTCATAAACATAGTAATAAGACAAATCAAATTAATTTATACCGCGTTATATGGAATCTCAGAAATAAATAAATTGCACATAAAAATCAGACCTATATAAAGACTGCATTCTTAAAGTATCAAGTTGCGATTGATACGGTTAATAAATAAAATTTTATAATAGAAATGGCAATGAATACGTAGATTATTACAGATTTGAATTTAGGCTTATCGAATACAATACATAGTTCGTATAATAAAATTATAAACTAAACAAATTGTTTTCAACAAAGAAACTTAATTTGATACATATTAGTGACGCATCCTAATTTAAAATAGGATTCTAACGTGTTAAAATTAAACAATTTATTACTTTGATTTATACAATTATCTTTGTGCGTCTATCAAAGCTCTTATTAATATCTTTTTTATCATAAGTTCTCTTATTCATCGATGTTATTCCGTATTACTTCTTATTCACATTTATTTCCGAAACAAATATTTTATTCTCAAACACTTATGAAACCGCTTGTCTAATCAGAATTCAGACATTCTTGTTATGTGGTTAATACATTGAGAATACCACAGTGAGATAGTTCTATTAATTTAACACATCGAATATGTGCCGCCATAGATAAATTTTTCAAGCCATTTGAGTTGTTGGAATGCTTTTATACGAAAAACGCATTATAAGGTGACCGTATTATAGAACTGTTTCAAATTTCACTCCGTGTTATGTGGAAACGGCATAATAAAAACCCCGCGTTATGAGACTTGACTGTAGCTAATATGGTCACGTGGTCCTGTCGCTACGCGTAAGTAGATTGTCTTCGAAATAACCATTCTTATTTCTCGATTCGGTAACGCATTAGTGAACTGCGATTTGCAAGCTTTGTGCGACTATAAAATAAAGTAGATTGTACGCTTAATATAAAACACGGGTAGATAAGTAAAATTCGAGAAATATTACACAAAGTGAGCGGGTATAACTTTCGCCACTTGCATTTACCACATTGTTGAACGTATACCGGAGCTCGATACATTTCATACAGACGTTCCTTCCGGCTCGAAGGACGGATAGATTATGCCTCCCCCACTCCTCGCGACCGTTTCCCCACTCCGCTGCATCAACGATCTCGTTCTTTCGGTCCCCTTCTATATATGCTTCCTCTTTCTCCGAGAAGGAAGAGGAGGCGGACGTCTAATGGATTTAACTCCCCATGGAGAGCAGCAGGGTTGGTTTTGAAAGGAAAGAAGATTTTCTTCGATGCTCGGATCGTCGACCGGGCTGTAAGATTGAAAAGTGAATAAGTAAAATCGTGGCAAGTATCCCGGGTCTCGGAGCTATTTCGCAGATACGATGACGGAACAGCCTGAAAAATCAGTGTCGAGAATTCCTTCGATTGTCGCTCGAACACGACACATTTTTCGGATTGAAACGTAGTATATTCTTTGATGGAACTTGTCTATACGAGATAACTATAATGGTGACTTGAGTTTAGAATTGTTACCTACGATTATATATATTTTTGATATTATAGAAATACTATATTAATGTGAATATTATAGCACAGTTATATATAACTGTAATTAATAAATATTATTTACGTGTTATATAAATATTGCGCAAGTACGGATATTATAATAAAATTGTGCGTAGTTGTGAATGGTAAATGTCATTTAAATATTATATAAATGCAAATATTATAGTAAAATATACCGGACCATAAATAGTAAACATTATTTAAATATTATAATGAAATTATACACAGTCATAAACAATAAATATCGTTTACATATTATAGAAATTTAAATATTACAGTAGAGTTATAGATACTAAATATTATATCAATATACCTTCTCAAAGCACTTGAAAATAATATCAATGTTTTACACGGTTGTTAATACAAAAAATTATGTTTCAAATCTATAATTACCTAATATATTTTTGCATTATACTATATAATATAATATATTATTTCTTACATATGACTTTATAACCATTTACATAAAATTTACCATAAAACAATATACCACTTTCCTAAATGTATTAATAATATTTTGAATGATTTTCTACAAATTTTTATTTAAATTGTAAGTTCAGCTATATAATTAAGTGCATACAAAATCACTATTTTTATTTCTCAGAAATAAAATTAAACGTTTGAAATATATTCTATTCTTTTTATAAATAAAAATAATACTTACATAATGTATGTATATGCGTTATAGTGTCAACATAATTTCTTTAAATTTATCGTGACGTTTAGAACGTTGATTAAAAGAATAACGCGTGAATAATATTATTCATTAAAAATATCCCAGTAAAAGCATCAGCTTAGAAACAGTAACTTTTTCAGTGCTGCACTTAATGAACTAACGTGTTAAGCAACATATATCATTTATAACGAACATATATATATATATTACTTTCTTCGAAATAAAATTATCTGAAAAGTTAATACAAGTTTATATGACTTTAATATGCACATCTATCGATGATGATAAGCAGTTTCTTTAATTTAAACAGCGTTTTCACTTGAGCATTTGCCAGCTATTAAAGAAATATTTTCCTCCATTTAGTATTCCACTTCGTCAAGAACTTTATGGTGACTCTTGTCAAACTTTTATTCATTTCTTTCCAGTCCTTTACTAAACTTTAACAACGGAAATATGAAATAAAAGATATTAATATTAATTATGAATATCGATAAGTAACCTTACAATTACTTAATATTTATAATTAGATAATCTTGACTAACCTTACAATTAAAAATTAAGGAATATTAACTTGATATCGATGTTTTAGTGTTCAAGGTCACCAGAATTATCAAATTAATCAAAATATCGAATATTTAATTTTTAGAATTTATAATTACTAAATTAAACATTATTTATAACAGAAATATTATTGTCGATACACTGTTATTATTTTAATTCGGATGAAAACATATTTATAGATCAACGATTTTCGTTGAGATTATAATATTTTTTGAACATCTTTGATGTAAATCATAACGCCCACTGTAGTAAACAGATATTAATACGTTAAAATATGACCTTGGAAGGAACATATATCGTCACAATATGCATATTTTAGAACCATAAAAAACCCCGTCCCATAAATCTTTTCTCATTACTTTCAATACCAGGGGCTTTTTAACGTTCATGCCAGTCAGATAGCACCTTTAATGCGGCTGTAATAACAAAATATGCAAAATATGTACCTATATGTAGAATTTCATATACATGCGAGATGTAAATATACAAAATATATGTAAAAAGATTATTTATTGCAATTCAAACTACTATTTATTATCATAATTAATTTTATTTTCATTATTGATTATAAAATTTCTCATGGACTTAAAATTAAAATGAGCAAAATGAAAACAATTCTCTTTTTATAATTCTCGAATAACAAAGCAAATTTCAATTCTGGTTCCATAACTTTACTCATTATGAAAATGTACGTTTGCGTGAATGTCCAGTATCTACTTACAAGTGAGACACCTTGTATATTCATTTCTTATTTTGTAAGTTGGTTTACTTTGAAAACGATGAAATCATGCTTAACTGCTACTTATATTGTTTAATAATATTAATAACGATACTAATAGCACGTATTATTAGCAAATCTCTAGACTATACTGTATTATATTAACAATACCAGTAATTATATTGTTTTAATTATTATTAATTCGTTACTAAATATTTATTAGTTATAATTATTAATAATAATATTCGTGATAATATACTATACTATATTATACTAATAATACTAATACTAAGAAGTAGTGTTAGTAGTTTATCTCGTAGTATTAGTATTATTTAAATGTAGTACTAGTATTGAATATAATGAAAATATTTTGTTTAAATTATTACAATATTTTTTATTAATATTTTTACGATTAGTATAGTAATATTAATAATAATAGTAAGATTATGTTAAGCTTTTGCAAACAAATTGGCAATATTTTTGTCCTATCTTCACGTGTTATATATGTTATATATGTTTACTCATCGTTACCTAGATAGATTGTAAATAAAAACGTAAGGATACAGAAGAAACAAAGATTATAAAGTAAAATATGGCAATTACAGCAAAAAATAACTGCATTATTTTGACCGTTTTTGACACCTTTTCATTTGAAAAAATTTCCCTCAATTTGTTATTTCCAATGATTTACTGTACCCACATATACTGAGTGCAAAAGGAATCCTCCCACCCAACAATTTCGAGCAGCACTTTGTAAAACTATATTACTTTAATTACTTTCTTATAAATTAAAAATTTGTACATTTTAGTTTGATAACCTAAAATTTTGAAGTAACCAATTATTATTGAAACTTCAAAACGCACTTTCCTTTAGTTTATTCACTATTATTCACTATTACAGGATATAACCGACGAAAAATGGGTTTAAAACAAGAAAGAATATCAGAATATATCAAAAATTTTAATTGTCATCCTAAAGTAACATAATTTTTACAATGGTATCAATATCTGTATGAAATGATCGAATTACGAAGTGAATAAAGAATCGCTTAATAAAATATAATAAAAAATATAATATAATAAATACATATAATAAGGTCGCTTAACAGAGGAACAGAAAAGAGCATAAACAATAATTTGTAGCCTGCCAAAATATTTACAACGTATCATTAAGCTAAAGGGATATCGATCTAAATAAATTTTTGTAAAAAGTCATTATCCTAAATATTTTTGTATTATTTTTATTATTTAGTTTTTTATTAGAAAATTCCTCGTTTCTCTGACTTTTCTCTTTACATTTAAACAACAGTTTACCAATTATTTCATTTATAACATATCTAGCCTAGAGATTTGCAAGAACAAATTTCTTGTTTATGAAAAGGCAGTTGACAAACTATAGTTTTCCAAAGTTCAGTACAAAATTGTTGAGTGCACAAATACTTTGTACAGCTGCTCTATATCTCTACATGTAAACAAATATTTTTAGTTGACAAGAGATTAACCCTTTGCACTCGACGATTTTTTGACCTGAGAATAGAAGAAAATCAAAGATTTTCTACTAAAAAACTGATGATACTTCTTTGAGGAGTAAATAAAGAATCGTATAGTAATAGAATTGTAAAATTATTTAATTTCAATACTTCGCAAACTGTTACATTGCATTAAATTTGATATATTAATTAATATCGATCTTCCAAATTTTATGAAATGGTGACCTCTCGAGCGCAAAGGGTTAATATTATCAATTATACTCCAGTAACATTTAATATGCAAACTCTTGAGAAAGTTCGTGAAACGTGTTATCCTTTGAAAGAAACTGTTGCAAATTTACCGAATTTAATATTTTCTGTCACACCATTGCGACGAGCAGGGGGTAACGAACTGCGCGCGGTGCAGGAAGATTTATTACAAAAGGATACGGGGAAGAGGAAAAAATCTTGCCCTCGCTAACGTCGATCGATGTTCGATAAAGTAATTAGACGTACCCTCGGGGTTGTACCAAACAACCTCGCCTCCCGAGAGGCCGAAGATTCGAGTTCGACGGGGTTGGCTTATCGAATTTTGGCGGCCATACCCATGGGAACACGTCGGGATCGAATTCACCCTCCTGCAAATATACACGTGTACGCAGCGATATTGCACGTATGAGTGTGTACACATATGCAATAGTGTATTTATGCGACCAATACGCACCTACTAAAGCGCGTTCGTAAGGGGAAGCGAAAAGATGAAAAGACTTCGATCCTCGTTATTGTTCATTTTCTTTTATGTCCCAATAGATTTTGGATTATCAATCCGTGAATATTAATGGCATACGATTCGATAAGGCTGTTATTATGCGATTATGCATTCGCTAACGGGAAACGTCGAATTAGATTTCGCCGGTGCGCGAAAGATTACGTGGCTGTGTGCATTATGGGATTGAGATTATCCGCGTAATTCCGCAAATCGAAATGTTCCCATTTGAAATGTTCCTAAGTAAATACGATACAAATTAGTGGAATCGTTGAATAAAGGTAATGTTGAAGCGAAATTTGAAATAAACAAATTCGCACGTGATTGAAATAATTTGTAATTGAAATAATTGTAACTATAGTAAATAAAATAAAGGAAAAATTGATAAAATAAGTAATAACAAATGGATGCAACGAAATTTTATATACGTATTAAAAGAAATAAGAGAATGATAAATAAAATGAGATAAAATAAGGAATAAAAAAGCAAATAATAAATAAAATAAATATGAAATGAAAAATAAATTAATTGAAAATGATCGAAACAAGAGGATTGAAAATAATTTCTTTCATCAGAATCTGTGTAATATTAAATGAGATTTAGTCACCCTTAAATTCGACAAAAATTTCAGCGTTTTAATAGTACTGTGCGAATTTGTAAATGCAAATAAAATTATTAAGTATATAATATTCGAAAATTTTCCAAAAATTAAATTAAATTTATTTTAATTTTATTTAAATTATATAATTTTATTTATGACTAAATTTTTAATTCAGCAGTTTTTAAAATTGATGTTCGCAATATTGCTACTAATACTTTTAGCAATTTTTTTAAATAGATATATTTGTAGTATTAAATAGCGAATTTTGTCTTCCTTTGAGTATTGTTACTAACAAGAAACATATGTATCACGTCCATTTCAACGAAATTCATATACAAAATAGTTCTTCGAAAAATATTTTACATAATCTTTTTATCGGTAATATCAATCATAGAAAATCAAATTTGATGGTAAAAAGTATATTATTTCAATATCTCGTGAACTATTGGGGCTGGAAAAAATTCTTTGAACATAAATAAGCGTTTTTTAACGAATAATTTATTTGCATAAACAGTCCTATAAAATATTGACTTGTTTAAAAAGTGTATTATAAGCTATTAATTTTTTATGTTTTTTTTTTATTAAAGAAAGGTAGACTATTTTAATGGTTATTTAATAAAATTATTACAAAAGAGATATTTTATGAAGATGTGAGTAAAGTTAACATTTTCTGATAACCATATTTGTGCAGTGCAAGTTATTATATCTATATCATTAGACTAAAATTTAACCGGATATCCTCGGATTTTGAAATTCGTGGTCTATTACTGATATACCTATTTCGAAACCAAGCATAATTGAATACAATCGTATATTTCGGAGAGGAAAGCTGCTTGTGTATCAGTGATTGTAGTTTAATTATTGCATTTCCTGAGTGTAAAGTAACGTTTATACACAAATGTAAATATCCTCAAATTTTGCGTACGCAAATTATTTTGCAACAAAGTTAGACTTGTACGTCTTTTGCAGACCTTCCCTATTTATATCTGCACACTTACATACGGAAAATATATTGTGAAAAAGACAAATTAATATTTTATAGTATATTTAAAAAGAAATTGATATTTTATAGTATATTTAAAAAAGAAATTATTATTTTATAGTATATTTAAAAAAGAAATTAATATTTTATAGTATATTTAAAAAAGAAATTAATATTTTATAGTACATATTTAAAAGCATTAATACGTTGAAAGACTGTTTGGGAAAATAAGTCGTTCGTTGAAAGACGTTCGATTCATGTTCAAAACAATATTTCCTACCTCTAGTAGTTCATGAGATATTGAAGAAAATATGGTTTCTACCCCGCAACTTCGAGGGTGGTTTCCACCCCGCAAATGTGGACAATTGACGGTAAAAGAAATATGTGTGAAATATTTTCCGAAGAGTTATTTTATATTACGTTGAAATTGATGCATTATATTTTAGTCGTGTTCCTTGGAAGACTTCTTGATGAAGAGGAACTAGAAAACAAAAAGATGGAAACAAATGTAATAAAAGAAGTGTCATTTTTCGAGATAAGATAATTGCAGTTGAATATTTTATCTCGCGTTATATCTTCTTACTATTAATAATATTTTCAGCACTTTTTGCCACATTTTAACTTTTAATCCACATTTTGTATGTGCCAAAAGTCAATTCCATTATTTACAAACAATAAAACGTACAAAAATAAATACGAAATTAAATGTCACGATTCTACAATCTCGACATTACATGTCAATATGAACTCGGATATGAAATCGAGAAAACTAAAAAACATTTTATATAAATTTTTCGTTCCACGATTTTTTGGTTAAAGTCTTCCTAGTATTAAATAAATGTTAGTAAACGATAAGTGATATTTATTTTCTCATTTAATCACAAAGGATAATTTGTAAATAAATGTAAAATATTTGGTTAAAAAATTCATCAAATTTAAAAAAATTTGTTTTTTATTCGAGACTAGAATTTTTATTGCGGGATATTTTATATGTACAAATACAGTGCGAAGTCTAGTTTGGGTAGAGTATAAACGAAAATAATGCAAAATGAACTTTTGCATGAGAGGATCTACGAACATATGCATACGCATGTACCGTGCAGAGTCTGCAAATGTAATATGAAATATTGAACAGTTCAACTGTAAACTTCATACATTTATGACTTTTACATCGGTCCAACAAAATTTTTACTATTATTTTTTAATATATTTCGAAAGTTTAAAAATTTTTAAATGAGCGGTGCACAGGAATTGAATAAATTATTTTCAAAAAGGTACATACACGAAAAGTAAATTACAAATTAAAAGGATTTACGTTAAAAATTTTCAAACCAAAATTAGGAAATATACGGTTTGAATATAATTTTTTAGACACTAGTAATAATAATAAATTTAGTAATTGTTTAATAAACAAAATTTTTAACTTTTGCTCGTTCAACAAATTTATTTATATATAACTCCTTTAGTATTTAACTTATAACTGATGTAGTGGTAAATTGACAAATATAGCTTATAAGTTTTTGCAGAATTGTTTAAATATTTACAAATAAATAAAAGAAAACGAAGAATATTAATATCGTAAATTATATTCATAACTTTATTTAGAAACTAAACAGATTGCACATTAACAATAAACTAAACTTTAAAAAATGAAAAGAGAATTTCTCAATTATGAATAATAATCAGAGCATAATAAAAAATTATTGCAATCTGTCAGATTCTATCTTACCCGTTATATCTTAACACATTACATAAAAATGTAAACT
The DNA here is from genome assembly GCF_001483705.2 of Eufriesea mexicana. Lineage (NCBI taxonomy): Eukaryota > Metazoa > Arthropoda > Insecta > Hymenoptera > Apidae > Eufriesea > Eufriesea mexicana. The sequence continues at coordinate 152,672 of NW_016909578.1, read as the reverse complement.
AACAAAAATACGCCGAGTAGAATTTTAATTTTATATTTCTTTTTATCAATTTTCTAAATCGTACATTGAACAATTAAGGTTGACTCGTGTTTCTTTTATTAGTTTTATTTTACGTGGAATAACTACTTCAATTAAAAATCTTTCATGCAAAATAAGTTGTTCTTTATAATTATTTTAAATTACTTACAATCATAGGTATTGATTACATATTAAAGATTTTAATTGTATATATTTCTCATAATTCTCAGTAATTATTACACCATATAAGAGTTTACTATATAGGGTGTCCTAGCAATGGCAGTTTAATTAGGAAGGGAGTGATTTACATGAAAAACAAATCGAAAGGGAAGAACAAAATTTTTCCTTTGTAGCTTCGTTGTCAAGAAAATCGACTTTGAATATATATATATATATATCGAGTGCACATGCACTTAACCATATTTCAGATGGATAGACCATCAAGATAACAACATTGGTGATGCAACCGAGGTGGGAGTGATTCTACATGAAAAAACAAATCGAAAATAAAGAACAAAATTTTTTCATTTTAAACTTCATTGTCAAGAAAATTGACTTTGAATATTCACGGGGTACGCTAGTATACTGATGGTCCACCCGCTTTGGCCAAAGTTACGTGCACGCGTACTCCGTGTATATTCAAAGTCGATTATCTGGACAACGAAGCTACGAATGGAAAAATTTTATTCTATATTTCTGATTTGCTTTTTCACGTAGAATTACCCCCTCCTTGAATATATCACCGATACTCATGTATTGATAGTCTATTCATATAAGCCGTAGCTAAGGGTATGCACATTTGGTGAATATTCAAAGTCGATTATCTGGACAACGAAGCTTCGAATGGAGAAATTTTATTCTACATTTCTGATTTGCTTTTTCACGTAGAATTACCCCCTCCTTGATTGTATCACCGATACTCATGTATTGATGGTCTATTCATATAAGCCGTAGCTAAGGGTATGTATACTCGGTGAATATTCAAAGTCGATTATCTGGACAACGAAGCTTCGAATGGAAAAATTTTATTCTATATTATTGATTTGCTTATTCACGTAGAATTGCCCCCTCCTTGATTGTATCACCGATACTCATGTATTGATGGTCTATTTATATAAACCATAGCTAAGTGCACGAGTACTTAGTGAATATTCAAAGTCGATTTTCAAGAAAACGAATCAAAAAATTTCATTCTTTTCCTTTCTATTCGTTTCTGCATGTACACTCACTCCCTTTCCGGTTGTACTACCGTTGCTGGAACACTTTGTACATGCAGGATCAAGTTTTACAGAAAAACATTTTTTCGACAAATGCAACAAGTAATTTTATCTGTTTTAATCGCTTTATTTGATACTTTTGCGTTTGCATATCGTTTTTTCATGCCAGTAATAATGAAATAACTGACGGATGATAATATGTAATACTTTAAAGCGCATGTCACACTGTATTAATTTGTGCAATGAGTGCTAAATCCTGCAAATAGGGATACTTTAATATTATATTATTCATAGACCATATATAATAAAAGATATAATTGTGTAATTATATATATGACCTTTGCAATACTGCTTAAATGGAGATAAATATTAAATTAGTTTTACCAACGATAGTGATAAATTAACATAAATGTTGACAATTATTACATCTCTCACCAGTGTCATATTATTAAAAAATTTGAATACACATAGATAGTATCCATTTTAATATCTACATGTTATTCTAGTTATTTGCAATGACGTTAAATGGAAATGTTATTACTAATAATTTATTTGTGTTAAATGAATAATATAGTATGGCAAGAAATGCTATTAAAGTATTATTTTTTTTAACTGAATCTAAGTAATGTAGGATGGCGAATACTGGTCTTGAGACACCGAAAATTATCGAAAGAACAAGAACACGATAACGCAAACTCAAAACTCGTAAACTGATTTAACTTAGGGAAAGTACACCAAGAAAACGAAAACACACAAAGACGCACTCTTTTAAAACTCTTTTTCCAACACCAAGCAACTCACGCTTGTGCTGGTCACAACCGATTTCTAAGGACTCTGTTTTGGTTGTCAAGGACCACGCTTTTATACTTTCCTTAACCTACGCTTCACCTCCCCGTAGAGGAGTCATGCAACTTAATTTTGTTATATAGAATAACTTTTCGATTTGCTTCTAGAAGATATCGATCGATTTACAATTTGTTTTTGTTGGCAATAGCCGATTTGCGATTTCTTTTGGTATCCTACAGTAATATGAATGTTATTAAATTTAACTATATTATCGTCATTTTTATGTTATTATACTTAGATGGATTTCACCATCGCAGAATATTACGATGTGGACTCGACTTTATGTAAGCATGAACGAATATGAATGAATATTTTTGCTTGATTTATCAGCTGGCTAGGTTATATTCGTTGATGTTCATTCGTATTCCTTTGTACTCATTCATACACGTCTCGTTTACACATGTTTGCTTGAGTTCGTTTTGTTGACTCTTCGAGTGTGGATATGGCTTTAGAAGCGGTAGAAGAATTGTTTGGTGAGCATTGTAAAGTCTACAATGGTACCCTATACAAAATTGTCTTCGCGATATTATTATGAAAGGAACGTTATATTTAGTTTCTCTACAAATTGCAAAATGAGTTTTAAATTTTTGATCATTTTTTTTTTGTCTAATAGAATAATCAAAAAGAAAATAAATTATACTCTCATATCAGGGTTTGGTTGTTATTATACAAACGCTATGTATACCTTGTTCTATTGTCCACTAACACAACTAACTCAACTAACGAGGACTCAGGACTGAGTACTGACTTATTGCCGAAAATCTTCATATATATACACATCACTCGCCCCACTCCACTACGGAAGCTCGAATCTACTAGTTATACACATATAATTGTCTACAGTTTGATTCTAGTATAATTGTAACAGTATTTCTTTTCTTCATTACTTATAACATTTATGTTAAATCTTAACTTTAACAAAAATTAATGTAAAATGTTACATATATTGCTTTTTACTATTCATTAAACGAGTTTTAATTTCTATTTTATTAAATTAAAGCTTCAAATCCAACATTGAATTAAATTATATTTCAATTCGATTTTGATGTAATTTTAAGAAGATATTTTTCTTGACTACATTCAGTACCTCTGTTGTAAATGAATCTATATATAATTTTGTATTTCAGTATATTTTTCTTACCTGTATTTTATTAGTCTCCTAGGGAACAAAAAATAATCTACTAAAAATATTACACAATTTTTCTACAACTTGTCGAACTATCTTCAATTCATGTGTTATTTCCACACTCTTCTCCATTTTATTATTTTCAACACTTCGATTTGAAATAAATACATCTAATTCTGTTTCTACACGATAGATACGTTCTCGAAGAATAAATGTAAAAGAAATTCATGTAAAAAAATATATTGTATCTATGGAAAAATAGAAGATTAGTTCCTGTCCCAAGAAATCAGCAAAAATAATACAATAAACCATGAATTTTCATGTTAGGATCTTAAACATTTAATTTCGTAAAGATTGCACATGTATCATACAAAGTAAATTATCATTTGAAAAGGAAGAAAACATGTCACTAATTCATGAACATAAAAATTAGGCAAGATAACATGAGTTACACATACAAAGATTTTATTCGTTGTCACTTTCTGACAATAAACGCATACGTTTGCGTAAGACTGCAATATTACTGCTATTGCTAGAAATGTCTTGGTTATCGTCTTCGTGCTCCATTGGTGAAATTCTTTCTGTAATCTCTTGAACAAAATTAGGACTAGCCTCCTGTGGTGACGATGTTTCAGTGGATTTAAAAACGAATTCAGTAATTAATTGTTGTGTTTGTGTTTTGGCTGGGCCAAAAATTTGGGTCGATCGTGTTAAATCAAAATAAGTCGTGTAAAAAGAGAATTAAAATTTTTTTCCTAATTCGTGTTAAATCAAAATCGTGTAAATGAAGTTCGTGTAAAAACCGAATTGGGTATACACATCCAATTTCAATGTATTGTTCACATTTTATTAGTCTTCAGAAAATTGTCGTATTTCATTAATCTCCAAAATAATAAAGACAAATATAACTTTTTCCCCACATGACTCTAATACATTTATTCGATTTATATTTTCGAGCATAATGTCTACAGAATTACAAGCGTATCACCAAGAAAAAAGGAAAAATGAAGAAATTAAAAGAAAACAAAAACGAATCACAAAGCAGTATATTATCAAATATCAAAATTAACACTTTTTACGTATTCAGATAGCTGTTGTAAAATTATTACTTGATTGCTCACGTGGAACGTGAAGGTAAACAATTAGCCAACGTGTATAGTTGCAACGTGAAAGGCAGAATGGCGCAAACGTTAAGTACGAAACTAGTGCACGAAATATCATGAGTTACTTTTTCTTCTTTGCATTAGGAAGCCTATTTGAAGAGATTCCCTGTTGGCTGTGGCTCTACACTGAATCACTCGCGAAATTGCATTATAGCGCAGTCTGCTCGAAATGAGAGTATCGAAGATTCGCAATTACCCAACGAAATTTCATTCGAATCCCATCGGTGTCACGAGAGCCCACGAAAAATGCTGCAAATACTGCAATTTGGTGGGCCCCGAATGCTAGCGTGCGTTAATTAGATTTGTTTCGTTTCATTCTAAATATTTAGATATTCGCATCTACGCTCGAGTCATTAATTGGCACAATTTTACATAAACAGAGAGAGCTTGCCGATTTATTCGATAATTCTTTAATTATGAAAATGCAGAAAGAGGATATACATATTTAGAGTTAAATAGCGCTGAACAATTTGTGGCCATATACAAGAATTTTATATAATAATTTCTGTGAGACATCGTGAAAATAAACTTTCAACGAGGAGCATAACGAACGGAAAGCAAGTATAAAGATGTAAGAAATATCACTGCATTCGTATTAAATTGTATTCATTTTCAGTTGTAACGCATTTTCGGTTTAAATATTCTAAAGGAATTTAATTCGAAAATAGAAATTAAGTCTATTTCCAAATAACGTAGCGATTAAAATCTGTTTTGCATATAAACGAATTCTTACAATATAGCAAATGGTGTTTCGTTAGATTTTGATTTTTCACTTAAGTAATGATCGTAACATAAACTATAAAGAGTATATAAAATTAAAAACAGAGTAATACATATATATATATATATATATATAAATATATGCATTTCCAATTTTTACAAAAAATTTGAAATTTTGTACCATATAAATAGCTTTTTTAGATATATATGTTTTTTCCCAATTTCGACAAAAAATTTGAAATTTTGTACCATATAAATAGCTCTTTTAGATATATATGTATTTCCAATTTCTACAAAAAATTTGAAATTTTGTACCATATAAATAGCTCTTTTAAATATATATGTATTTCCAATTTCTACAAAAAATTTGAAGTTTTGTACCATATAAATAGCTCTTTTAGATATTGTATTGAAATTCTAAAATTTTTACACTGATACTTGAAAAAAAAAGGTCGTTAGAAAAAAATATTCTTACTGTTGTTTAGTGCATTTACCTTAGTCTTTTTGATGTATTATGAAAAAAGTAATATCGTTATAGATTTATATTATAGTATATACATATTTAAATTCAACTTTTTTCTCTACAATTTTGTTTAATTGTGTAATAAGTATATATACTTATAAGTATATTTGGGTGGATGGTATATATTATATAATATATAGATAATTATGTTGTATATATCTATGTAATAATTATACTATATATATCTATATATTTTTATACATATATACTTGGATGGACAGATAAATAATATATTATTGTCATACTTTATAATACATGTGAAGCAAATATAACAATGAAATATAAAATATGATCAATTATTTTGCACCCTGTTGATTTTCAAATATGTTATTTCGTTTTTACATATTTTATTTGGTATCAATGAATATTGGATTTTCCAGAACTTTGTGCATGCGTCGAATCTTTATTACGGAAATATGCATTGGAAAATGTTTCCTTAAATTCTCTCATCGTTTCAGTTTGTTAATTTTTATTCTTAATTCGTTCACAAAGTTATCGTTATTGCTTTATATCTAATATAAATTATACGTTAGTTTAATATGAATTATGCTCTAGTCTAACAATTTAATATAAATTTTACATTATATCCAATTATCATAATAAACTATTTATGAGAGAATTATTCGAACATCGATGAATTAATATTATAGATGCAAATTGTTATATTAACAGAGTTTGATTAATAATAGCTTTATACCAGTGATTCTCAATCATCAGCTATTTAAATTTTTAATAAGCTGTGTGAATTTTTGAAACATGGTGCTTGAGTATTTATTCGAGGCTACTGACTTCTTCTCTCTTAGAATGTCAAACGAAGCAATAAAAAGAGATGGATAATTATTATTAATTTTATTATTATTTTGTACTATTAGTTTTAATGCAATGAAAATTACACCAATTTCATTTTCTCAAATCAACAAAGGGTACAATATGATCAAATACATTCTGACATGTTGCAGAATTTTAATAATTAATTTATCCGCGTGTCGTTTGATGGAAAATATTGAAAATCACTATTATTTACTGCCACGTGACTTGCAGGTTGCACACTCGTATTGGAAAAGTGGTATTCCACTTTAATTATTAGTGGCTGTTGCATTTGTTGTATTTTCTTATTAAAGTATGGTGCTGACATTGATTGATTCCTTTATGACAGTTATTAATTACTGGAATTACGTAATGAGATCAGAAGAGTGAAAGTCTGTGATGAATTATAATTTTCCTTTCACGGACTATAAAATACTAATTATAAAGTATTAAATTACTTCTCGGGCATTTCGTGTTCTATCAATTCAATGCGTTGTAGAGACATGTAAATTTCTCTATTTATACAACTGCGTACTTTTATAGAAAGTAGGTGAAGTTACTGAATCTGACAGTTTACCACTCTATTTGTCACAGATATAGATAGATTCGTTGAAAACTTCAAGATTTTTCATAATTCAAAGAAAATTCGAGTTTCAAGAATTCGAATCTTTGCTTAATAAGGGAGTAAATAGTTGAAATTACATTAAATATTTTTGCAAATATTGTTGCTTTTCTTTGCGTTTTGTTCAATATCAAACCTATCACTGGTCGAAAGATCTATAGATAAAAAAAATGAAGAAGAAAATACTTGGAAAAATTGGAATAACGAAAAATATTGGAAAATTCGTAATAAAAGTGTATTAAATGAAAAATCGAAAATCGTTAACGTTGAATATAGAATTTTTGATAATGGTGATATCAACGTTTTGAAATTTCAAATTCAAAGATCAGTTTATATTCGAGTGATCAGTCATTCGACGAAGGGAATATTATTATACAGAGTGTCCTTAAAATCGTGATTAAACTGGCAAAAGAGTGATTTTACTTGCAAAAATAAGTTCAAAATGAGAATAACATTTTTTGATTTAGAGCTTCGTTTTCGAGAGAGATTAATTCCATAATTCGTCATTAGGTATGCTAACGTTGTATACTAATTGTGATTTTTGATTTATTAGATTTCAGTTGCTATTCCAATTTGCAACTACCATTAAATTTGAACGATATCACGATTTGCTTCCTGTTAAGGTTATTATTGTAGTATCCCAGGATTTCCACCTCGTGTATGGGTAACTTTAGTTTAGAAAGTTAGCGAGGGTTCGAAGGCCAGGTCGGTCGGAAAAAGCTCGGCGATGCGTGAGGCCCTTAGCATGACCATATTTGGTCATGTTGAGGGAGGCTTTTGGGGAAGATATAAAAGAAGGCAAAAGTGGTTAATGGACAGTTTTTGGAAAGGAGTTATCAGTTGTTAGTTGTTTAGTTGTATTTTAGTTGAAATAGGCTGAGTTGTAATTGTGTTGTAGAATCGAGTTGTAGTCTTAAGTTGTAGTTGATATATAAATTCGTATGCTTAATCGTCACCACACATTGTTAATCCATTATTATTCTATTACTAATAAGTAGTTATTATATTTACCACCATCCAAGTCTCTACATTATATTTGTCTATTATTATGTAGTTCTCTATTGTTACTTTGTTTTGTATTTAATTTTAATAACTTTATAAACAAGAGATTAGTACCTTTTCGAGCAAGAATTATGTCGACATACTCTCAACTTGAATATGTGAACATGAGAAAGGTAACAAAAAGGCTAAAAATATAAATTAATTATATAATTTATCACTTAAACAAATAGAAATTTTACGAATTTATTCATATAGTCAGATGATTCGTCACTAAGGAATATTTAAAATATGTAAAATAATATAAAAATATGAATTAATTATATAATTTATCACTTAAACGAATAGAAATTTTACGAATTTATTCATATAGTCAGATGATTCGTCACTAAGGAATATTTAAAATATGTAAAGTAATATAAAAATATAAAAATATTTAAAACAGTATAAAATAACAGAAAAATATGAGAAAGATATAATAAAAGATACAAGTAGAATATTTTTAGTTATTCTACAATTGTGCAAAGTTTCATCGAAATGAATGATTAAGGTTTCGGTATAGTATGTTCCCTCGGTTAGTATTCTTCGTGGCTCACAAGAAATCCAGTGGAAGGAATGCGGATATAATTGGTCAGAGTACAAGAAGCATGGTTTTCTCTCATATACGTATTTTTAATTTTAGCCTATTATTGGCCAAACCAACGACTTACATCAGTTAAATTGGAAGTAACGGAGTTACCGAATAATATATCTGCAACTGCAAAGAAAAATACCGCGTTTCGCAATTTAAAACAATTCGAGTTGACTAATTAATCGTAAACGTAGCAGGTCATACGACTTGCGTATTTATTAGACAAAAATGGAATAGAAGCAAATTTTATATCAAAAAGATAATTATACAATTTAATCGAATGCTATTATAATAATCGACATCACAAAAGGCAAAGAAAAAAGTCATTCGTTTCATAACTAGTAATAAAAATTAGCGATCACTTTAATTTTAAGAATTCATCACCGATTTCAACCTAATTATAATTTTAATCACTCTAGTTAATTATAAACGATAATTTTGAATAATTCTAGTTAACTTAAATAAACATTAAACATGAAAACGTTGTCTTAGTATATGGTATATTAATTTTGTGTCGGTATTGTATATTACAAATGTACCTATGTGTAAGTGGTGGATAAAATTTTAATAACGATAAGGACAATTATTTATTTAATTACAAAGATTATCAAACACAAATATTATGTTTAAATACAATTAATTTATCACAATCACATGCTCACACATCTTCTCACTATTAAAACTCAGTTGCAACTGACCTATGCCAAATCACTCGCTTTTTTCTTTCTTCTTTCATACATTTCATTACATTCACAATTCACACCACACCTCAATCATTACACGCATACATATTTACCACAATAACCTGAATCATTAGATATTGCCATCCCATGCATACTTGTTCCACACATCCCTTTCATACATAGATCGCTCCTTTATTACACCACACATATATATTCAAAAATCTATGTAACCATTACCACATGTATTTTAAACAAATTTAAACCAAATAATCAAATTAACATAATTTTAAAGAATAAAAAGACAAGTTGACAATTCGAACATCCATAACACATCCATGGTTTGTGTTTTTTGAAATACCTGTTTAAAATCAAAATATTTTAAAGTTGTTTGCGAACAGACTCCTATTTTTAAAACGAGCATGAAACTGATAAAATTTGTTCAAGAAAACGTACACGAAATTATTTTTTAAATTGAAAATTGGTCAAAGACGGTGAAAAATAGAATTGGAAATGACTCGAATCCACGTGCATCGGAATATCAATCGGAAAAAGAATGACAAATGCAAATCGGCGTGAGCGAAAATGAGAAAGGGCAGCAGAAATGGCAAGTAATTCGCGTAAAGGTCCGCGAACGCGTTAATTCTCCATGCTCGGTGAGAGTCGATTAAAATGTCGAGCATGAGATGAAATTTCGGTAAGGAGTTTGCAATTATCCAATTCTCGGAAGCAACTGACACGTCGAATGACCGAGTTGGAGCGGATAAAACGCGATCAGAAGCCGGAAGCGATCTTTGTTCGTTCGTCAGGAGCGAATCGATGGAAGAAGGCAGGAATCGAAGAGGCCCCGTTGTTCCGGTGATTTCGAGGGTTCGTTGGCCATCTTCTCACGCTCCACCCTCGTTCCCTTGCCGTGCTCTTATTCCGGAAGGAATTTAATCAGACCACCCTTCGAATCTAGCCGACTCAGACCGAATTGAATCGAATGACTCGTACCGAGGAAGGCGAGAATTTAAAGAAAGAAAAAGCACGCGAGCTGGATTTTCATTAAATATTTCACCAATCGCCGGGAAATATTTTTCGCCCGACGTTTATTATTCGCGATATTTGATATACAGTGTCGAGGTCTGTGAGAGTAGAATATTTCCAGAGAGGAGAAATTATACAGCGTGACGTTGAATATTCGAATTTTTCGTATCCCAGTCTCCTTGTCAGAATTCTTATAGGAAGGCTCGGATAAAATGTTTGCCAAATTTTCTGAATTTTTCAATCATAGTGGAATGTGGATTATTGGAATTTTCTTTGTCTGAAACGTTGATAACGTGAATTTTTGTTATTCGAGACACCGATTATTCGAATATAAGATTAGCAATGCGAGTCTCCTTATCAAAAAATTCAAATGAAATGTCTTTGGAATTTTCTAAATTATCCAACTATTATTCGGATTTTTATTATCTGAATTTCTGTTATTCGAATGAACGATTATTTGAATGTAGGATTAGTCATGATTAGCCACTGATTTTATTTTTAAATCTTTAAATTTATCCACGCACTGTCCTTGTATTTTTACAAAAAGTTATTTATTCTGTAGGCTTTTCTAAAGAAACGGTAAAGAAGAAGAAGAATCGACAGATTATTTCTCAAGAGAAACTAACAAATGACCAATTATACGATAATTGTCAGTTATAATAAAAAATTCTAACTTTTCTGACAACTCTACGATGTAACTTATCGTTAATTGATTTTCTCAATGATGGCTCGTTACAATCTCGGTAGAAACTCGTTAAAAATTGAGTCAAAAGTTCACCGAATAAAATTAATGCTTTAAAAGAAAAGTTAATATTTCAGGGAGCAAGGATAAACAGAGAAAATATAGTAGGGATGTTTAAGCCATTAAAAAAGTGCAAATGAAGTAGAAATCATATGAATTAAATTTTGCAACATTTAATATACTTTAGTATAAATATTAAAAATATATAATAATAATAATATAATATAATAATATAATAAATATACAATAAGTATAAATATTAAAATTCTCGACATATTATCCTTCTGGTTATTCCGATATGTCATATTCCAGTTATTCCAATTTGTCATAGTTGCGTGGAAAGTAAAATTTAAACATTTTGAAAGAGGATGAGTTAATAGATGTACCATTTTTAGTTTTTTAAGAAAAAAATATTGTTTCTTTATATAGAATAGAAATTTGGGAAGAAAAATATAGGGTCTCATAGAAGAAAAGCGAGATTAAGTTTTCAAATGAACTTTAAAACGTGCAACGAATCATAAATAATTAGTATAGTTGTTCTGTTTCCTGTAAACTCTGCAACTTTCGTTTGAAATATTTTTCTTTTGTTTGGAAATATAGTTTTCGAGACATTCAGCTGACTGAAAGTTGAAATGGATCACCCAATATATTGTAATAAATGTATATTTTTTTGACAGATCGATAAAAAAGTATATTTTTCCTTTAGAAATTATAGTAATTACCCTATGTATATTATAAAACAGAAAGATTAAAGATCACTCTGCTAAAAAATAGTGAAACTCAAGATCGCTATGCATTGTTAATTAATAAATTTCTGTTTCATTTAGAGAATTCAATAATTCGTAATATTTTTATTTTTCATTTTACCCGAGAATGTTATCTCCTGCATAAATGACTTAACGTTGCGATGGTTAATACTATACATAAATTTCAAACGCAATAATTAATAATAATAAATCTTTATGTCAATAATATTTTAACTAAAATCGACGACAAACTCAATATGGTTTATTTAGTATGAAAAATGAAATATTTAACAAAATTGATACAACTAACATTATTCTTTAATTTCAAACACGATAATTAATAAATAACAATGAAGATCTATTAAATTTACGATGTTTTAACAAAATTTGATGGTAAAAGCAAAAGTGAGTTAGTAACCAAGAAGAAGCCATTTAACATAGCTAATACACTTCGCATCACACTACAATTTTAATCACAATAATTAACAATAATAAATCTCCTTACAATTAAGGATGTTTATTCAAAAATCGACATGAAAACCCAAAGTGGATTTAATGTCGCGTAGCAACGAAGGACCATCAAACTCGTAATTTTATTCCAAGAACCAGGCAATATCGAGAAGGTACACCAACAGTAGTTTCGCATTACGCACGTTTACCGTGCATAATTTACATTTGGGAGTGCGGGGAAATGTCTTTCGCAGAACTGTTGTGTAAAATTTCATGAAGCAGAAATTGAGGGGCAGGAGCGAACGGCAAAGGACATGAAAATTAGTATACGCGAAGGATTCAGTGCTATTAGCGTTGAAGACAAAGATGGCCGGCCTAGAGGGTGCAAACACGAGTAGCAGGAATCACTCAGGATCCCTTCAGTCCTGCTAAATCCGTCAACGCAGACGCTGTCATTATTGAAATAACTCTTCTGAAAAATGTAACGAATTATTTCAATGCTTCGCGTTTTGACGAACGATCTTCCGTGTCGACGACCCAACAGCTAGAACGTCGATAGACCGATCTAACGATAAATCAATAAATCAAGGTAATAAGTAAAAATGAAACGACACGTCACACGCGTTTGTCAGTCGCTACCCCATGAATCATTAGAGATTCTCAGGCAGACCGTTTCCCTCGTAATTGTCGACTGGAACCCCTGGCTGTACGGAGTATCGGCAATTACGGGGTACCACGTTAGCACCGTGCGTGTCCCCTCGTCTGTCTCTGCATCGCATAGTATCGCGGTGTACCTGGAGGATCGTATAGGTGGAACGGCCGACTCCACCACGAAGACAATGTAGCATGGTTGCACCATTAATCAGCTCGATTCTCGGCCATTGTATCCTAATCTGCTACACGGAAAACGGACAACGGATACACTCATGCAAGGATGTATTCGAGTGCTCGTACTTGCGCTGGTAATTAAGAGATAGCCTAAGGTAGGGATATTGAAAGTTTCTCACCTTCAATGTATTATAAATTGAAGCAATTAATTTCGACTAAGCTACGAATTTGGTCAGAAGCGTGCATTTGGTTTCATTAGCATGAATGCGAGTGCGTGAGGTCGAGTGATGGCACGAATGTAGATATGTATGTGGGATTGGAATAAGTACGGCCCTGAAAGAATGCCAAGTGTGTTTGAGCTTAGGATGAAAGTGACCGCGTGCAAGCGAATTAACCGTAAAGAATGTTTATGGTAGGGTCGAACGATAGTTTAGGGATGCGTCCAGAGTGATTGAAGTACCTGGCCCACGGAGGTTCCGTGGGAAAGGGGCATGATTGCAAAGGAAAGCCTGGGCATGAATGCTTTAAATAAGGGTGCAAGGGCGCGGGCAGCTCCAGTCTCGACGGTCTACGATCTAGAGTCGACAGTCTTTTAACAGTCCTTAAGAGTCTTAAGCTAGTGTCTAAGAGTGCGTCAGTAAGAAGTTAAAGTCGAGTGTACCCATAGTGAGTAACAACTTGTTTCATAGTCGTTAATCTACGAATAAGCTTATTGTATCTTATTAAGAAGTAAAACAACGCTATTTTAGCCCATTCACCCAACCCGATTCTTTGGGATGATTAGCTTTTAAGTTGGTATGAATGAGAGGTGATGCGTGGTGACGAGTGAATGTGGATGAATGGTAAAACTGGAAAACAAAAGAAGCGCGAAGAACAAGTGAGTGTGTGTCCGACCGTGTGGTGCGTGAATGTCCCTTCGCCGCGTGAGAATGAGCGGTGAATAGTAATCTAGAAATGTAGAGAGAATCCTTGTAATAATTAATATTACTAATAAATAGTTTGATAAGTGACACCGTCAAGTTTTCATTATCCACCACAGATCCCTATACGTATGTTTTTGGAAGTGCGAGTGGAAGATCTAGAATGCCTGGTATCGTGCAATTGTTACAGGTCAGAGCCAATGTGTTGCGAGGAAAGTCAGTTTGTTATGAAAAGCGTGAAAATGAACAGTGACGAGATAATAATAGTATTAAGAGAAATTTCACCACACATACCTGATCGTTGTAATCTCTCTGTGACGTGTGTATATTGTAATTTGTAATAAATATAAAATTGTTAAACAGCAAACTCACAAGAAGTGTTAAATTTACTTTTCAGATTTGGTTACGATTGTACCGAAACTTTAAAGCGACATATCTGAAGCGTGAAAGCCCATTTTGGTGAACTATTACATTATTGTCGTTTGTACCAAATGTTATTTTAAAAGTGATTTTCACACTCGTGGAATACTTGTGGTTAGATCATTTTGATAGTTATTGGTACTTTTGATGATTAATTGTTGAAACATTTATGTGGCATCGAAATATGATTATAATTACGTGGTGTGAAGGAGGTGAGGAAAGTTTGGTGAAATTGGGAAATGAGATATGGGTTCGATATTCCAGGTGAGAGGTGTACACAGAGTGTTGGAAAAAAGAGTTCAGGACTTTAATGCCTTAGGTATAATATTCACCGAGTGTGCTAGAAAAGTATGTCTAATTACTAATTAATCTAACTTAACCTAATTTAAATCTAATTAAGGTAGGTTCTAAAGTCAATCTTTCATCTTTTATTGAGTGAGATATAAGTGAACTATATGTGAGCTTCCTTGGGAAGCATTGGACGTAAATAGAGAAATTGGTTGAAAAATTTAGTTAGAAATCAAACCTTGATCCTTTCTATTCAAAGTTCTGTATACTGAGAAACGATATACGGAATTCTAATACTGCAATAATTGTTTCGTGTTTAATATTGTTCTTTTAACATGGTACATGGAACTCTTCAAATATCAAATTCAATATATCAAAATTTTACTTAAGATTTTCATAAAATACTGCAAAATGAAAGAAAATCGTGAGTGACCTAGGTCACAAATGTAATTGAAGATTAAATATAGTTGAAAGTACCATTAATTAACAATACAAGTCCTAATATCATGTTGACCCATTCCCCGATGAGTACACTAGCGCCACCAGTTCGTAACTACACTAACCATATTATAAATGCAAAAGCCTATGTCTTTAAAATTACACGTATAAGCTATTGAATTACTTTCCAATATACATAATATTATTTTCCAATTATAAATTATTTTCTAACAATTTAACCAAAAAAAGTGACGTAAACGAAACCGTGTTAGTATTAAATGAAGAATTTATAAATGAAAAAAGAAAATTTTTTAAATATAATTTTCTCAAAGTCGCAATCATTTTGTGTCTTTTAAATAACATCGTGTATTTTTCTTCTCATACTCTTCAACTACAGAGAAACGCAAATTTTGTGGGTAGAATGGACAATAATATATAAGACCTTTTAAACGAGTAACACGCAGAATATATTTAAGTTAAAACATTTAAATAATAAACTATTTAAAATGATAAATCGATGCACTCTTCCAGAAGTTTCTTCTTTCTCACTCATTCTTAATGACGATTACATTTACGTGTTCACTCTTTGATATTTCTGAGACAACTGTTACATTCTGGCATATTCTTCTAAATTTTAAAAACTTTCTCAAATACCATTTACACCAAACGGCACTTGGTCACATTATATTTAGATCACATGTTGCACAATTATAAGACAAATGAGTTTCACTCATTCAACCTCATTTACACTCAAAAAAAATCAATATTCACAAATTCAATCTCAAATATTCGATGCTACAGTGATTCCTGCGTCCCAAACATTGCAACTTTCGCAGTCGAAATTTCACGGGGTTGTAAGTCCCGCTATGCTAACGCGACAGTATTGGAGGGATGCGGCCTGCTCTGATTTAATTGAACTAGACCTGGTTAGGGTTGAAAGCGTTGGTCATGATGGGTTTGCCTTGACTGCTTTGGACTTGAGGGAGAACTCCTCGTTCGACTCCTGTCTCGGTGGTTTCATAAATCCTTATGTGGATGCGTGTTTTTCCATTGGTTCTGAATAATGTTAGGTGCGTGTATCAGCTTCGACGTCTTTCGGTGGTGGTGCATGTTTAAACAAATTGGATCCTTATGCCCATCATGTGAAGGGTGATTTATTGACCATTGTTAAGGTAAATCTAAGCGATAGCCAGGTGACAACGAGTGTCAGGATGTCAAGGGACGCTAACAATAATGAAATAAAGCAGTCCTGTATTTAACCCTTTGACTACCACGTCGAAATCACATGTTTCGCTCAGGACGCCACGGGAGTGCACCGCTAGATGTAAGATTTGCTCTAATATTTTTTTGATTAATGTTTTAATAAAAATTGTTAATTGTTCAATGGGGCACTTCTGATTTCAAAGTGTCTTCTAATTAGCGGTTATATTCGAAATGCACTAACTGTCAATTTTCATTCAATTTTTACAATTGTATTATGCAAGTAGCTCAAGTCACCAATGACCACCGTGGCGTCACAGGAGAAACCGTGGCTGGTCATATATGACCAACGTGGCAGTCAAGGTGTTAACTTGGGACGTTCGGTCCAAGGGCCTTAACAACTCTTTTAGATTTGAAAGTGAACTCTTTCGTGGTTGAATTTCTTTCGAAATGTTTTTCGGTGGTTCTTGGTTCCTCGCCCTGGTATGTCAGGATGCACGCTGATTGGTTATTTCTCGAAATGTCAATTTTCCAATCAGTGGCATCCTAAGTGTCGCGTCCACTCTTTCATGCGCTCTTGGCGCGTCTTCTCTTGGTAAGGGTGAGACAATACTCGAGCTGGCACGAGGTTTAGGGTTTTGCCCCGAAGTTGCGGTCTTCCTCCAGGTCCGGGTGACAGTCTTCTAGTTGACTTTGAACGTTCGGTCCTAGGGATGCAACAATTACGTAATATAAATTACGACAGCTAAATTTATATTTTACATGTTTCGAAGAATGTCACGCAAGCAGAACAACTAGCTATCAATAACATAGTCATCCCATGAAAGACACGACATTGAAACCGAAGCTAACAATAAAGAAATAATCCAGCCCACCGCTTGACTTAGGACATTCGGTCCTATGGACGCAGCAGTAATCCGATTTATTTTTTAAATTTTTGTAATTGAATTATCACGAATAATTGTTACGAACAATTTAATATTAAACAATTTTAATACGAGTGAGCGTATATCGAATTGGTAGTCGATCTTCTCGTTACAATGCAACGTTGCTTCGCTTCGACTACTTCGCTAAGGGTGCCGGCGTACTTCCAAATGCACCAGGGTGTATCGTCCACGCACGATTACGTTAAGGAAGAAGCTCATGTGTTCCCAAGCTGTTGCGTATGTCTAGACATTAAAAACAGAAATTACACGTGACCATGGGAATGCCTGGAATGTAACTCAACAGCGCATTATAGACCTCTACGCTTGCGTATGTTTAGGTACGTGTCTCGCGACCGTGTATCTCCTGCATGATGCCTGAATTCCACGCAGCTATTGATTTCCCTGTAGTTAATATTGGGTATTAGATAGAGTCAACGTTGATACTCCAAATTACTGATTTCCAAAATTCATTTGCACGAACTAAAATGAAGCGAAGCTCTATTTAGCTAGACTCAGGAGGAAAACAATTTACAGTGAGGGGCGGGACTGAACACGCGACAAAAATTGTGGGAAAAGGTACTGGACACAGATGATTAAATCGGATGATTAAGATTTTCAATTGTTTATTATTTTTTATTACTTAATTACTATGCAGTGGATTTTAATTTACTATGCTTTATTACTAAATTACGAAGAAATAAAATCTTTACGAAGGTTTTGTAATAATGAAAGGAAGATCGATCATCTGCTAATTAAACAGGTGTTCATTTATAGCATATTGGAATGGAACCTTTCTCGTAAAAATATAAAATTATCGTCCACGAATTCTTATTATTACAGCAGAAATATATAACAATAATTTTTTAAGTTGTTTTCTGTTTTACAATATCATTTATGATAACAAGTAACTGGTGATCTTAATTTTAATCATATTCTATTAATCTTTAGTCTGTTATTATACTCTTCTTGACTATTTTCGTTGTGCCTTCAATTTTGTTTCTTGCGAATATTGAAGTTCCTTGAGTCTCTCCATTATTTACGATACATCGTTGGAATAACAGCAGATCAACTTTAAATAAGTGTATTCGATGGACAGTATATTTATTCAGGTACCAATTATAATTTCGTTCAGGTAAGTATAATCAGTGAATGATTCAATTACTTGGACACTAACTAAAATCTCGATGCAATAAATAGAGTTTCGTCAAATTGACCTAATAGGTATCTAAATTACTATTAGAATTATAAACGCTATTATACGCAGTTCGGAATTATTATCTTTCATTAATTTTCATGCGCTTTGAAGAAATTTAAGAGACTTTCGAATCTTTATACCTAATCAGCATAATACTACACGACTTGAATCAGCAGGGGCGCCCTGGCAATTGCGTCGGCTCGCGAAGTCCAGGACGCTCCACAGTCGCGGTAGGGTGGCCATCGTGAGGGTTTTAGTGGGTTAAAATCCCACATAACCTCACCCCCTCCCCTAGGGGGGTCGGGCATCTGTTGAAGATTTCCCCCACGTAAAAAGAAAAAAAAGGAATAAGTGTATTTATTAACCGTTTGAGTACCAAGCAGCGCTTGAGGCTTTCGGAAGAACACGGTCGAAAAACCCTGAACAGCGCGATAATGCTTACATTCATCGAGTGCGATGGAGTCCAACCAGCGCGATAGCGCTTGTTTAATTTTATATCGAAATATCCCAATCGTCGCAATAGAGCTTGTTGGTACTATGTGACGTACATGCATCAGCAAAGTTGAGCGCGATCGCGCTGCTTGGCACCCAGACGGTTAATGCTTACATTCATCGAGTGCGATGGAGTCCAACCAGCGCGATAGCGCTTGTTTAATTTTATGTCGAAATATCCCAATCGTCGCAATAGCGCTTGTTGGTACTATGTGACGTACATGCATCAGCAAAGTTGAGCGCGATCGCGCTGCTTGGGACACAGACGATTAAAAAATCGTGCGTTTAATTTAGGCAGTGCGTGCACATAAATCACCCACGACGGTCGTAATTCGGGCTGACATTTATTTTTTTGCGCAATTAGATCTTTGCCTGCTTACAAGTCTCCTGCTTCAGGGATCTTGGAAGAAGGTTGATAAAGTCAAGAAATAAAGCGTGGTTTTTGAAAGAATTGGACAAAGAATATATTATAAATGTTTCTCAATACTAATTGCACTTATACGAACAAATGAATGGATTGGATTGCTTTGGTTTCACACTTGAATATTTGATATAAATGATATAAATGATTGGTTAGTATCGATGTGTAATCATCGATCAGAGCGCCACTCATGAGATAATGTTGACATCTATCGTTCATGGTTAATATTTAATTTATTCTATTAGTGTTCTACGAGGGATTTACAGCCTAAACGAATATTCCACAATTCAACAAGGCTGACGAATGATATTTGGTGTATTGTCCTTGCGAGATTGAGCATTTACATTAAAAATGTCGTTATATTTGTGTTTAATTGCAGTGAAGTTTATGTGAATGGCCATCAGGAGTTAAACAGTTCGTATAATAGGAATTCACTGATTCCTCTCATCACTTAGGACCACTCGTTCTAACAACGTAGTCAATCAACAGGAGTTCAATCGATCGAGGATTAAATAAAATCTGGGACCAATAACGGAAGACTTGTTCTAACTCTTAACGAATTGAAGCCTAAACGAGCATTAGACAACGCAACGATGGATAAAGCATTCTTAGCTCTCAACGTCTGAAGCTGATAACACAGGCCCAAAAAATCCGGCTATATCTACTTTCAAGCATAAACATTATAATTATTAAACGAAATATTCTAGTCAAATATGTACTCTTAAATTTTTAAATACTTACAGGTTAAAAATTTAAAGTGATTAGGAAAATTTAAAAATTCAAGCGATTAGCTTTAAGTCTAAATGAAAGTTTGCTATCTCTGTTTATTCCTGTACAGCAGAAATAAACCACACACGAGGTTCCAAATGCTCAATAGAAAAATAAGAAGAAGCATTCTTAGAAATCGATATTCATGATCAAAATTGTTACGTTCAAATGAGAATACTGTGGAGTACTACTTATATGAAAAACATCCGAGAACAAACAGTTGGCACAAGCAGCAGCTGACACTCGCGTGATAATCAGATAAATGGATTCGGTCAGAACTAATTAAAATTTCTTTCCTTTTAGATTATAACACTTACAGTTACATTTGGTCATTATTGATTTTGGAAGTAAGTTGTTTTTATTTACTCACATTAAAACCCAAACGAGTATTAGAGAATCTAAAAAGAGTTCAAGTAGATTCAAGTAACACGTAGTACATTGTTGGTAAGAAACTGAACATTTATGACGAAAATTGTTACATTCGAGTTAAACTACGGTGGAACTCCACTTATCTTAACTCGTCGATGGACAAACAGTTCGTGTAACTATTATAGTACTCGTATAAGAGAAGTTCACTGACTCTCTCCACTAGCTATAGTCTCTCGTTTGAATAATAGACGTTCACGTTAAGATAAGTGGATCCAATCAGTCTAACTGAAATTTCATTCCGATAAATGGAGTACTGCTTACATCTCAACGGGTTAAAGCATAACCTTATGTCAATAACTAGGTACCTACCTACCCTTCTGCACATTCTCACTAAGAATATTATATTTTCCCGGCAAATGGTTTCAACATCCTGCCAAATCGTGGTTATTTTATCCAATCGATGTTTTCTTTAAATTTAGAACTTTTAAAATAATACTTTGATACAAAGACGAATATAAAATAAATAAAATTGGAATTTATAGAATAATTTTTGTTGTATCCTTGCTTACACTTGGTATATCTTTGCGTGTTTACCATGCCCACCGCATATCGACTTTTGACATTCTGAGCATGATTGTAACGGTAACGTTAGAGTGTATCGAGTAACATCGGTAATTCTGCGGTTGCGAGGAAGAACCTCTCATGTGACAATTTCAAACAAAATTTTAGTTTATTTTTTGCAGACAGTGTCAACTGCTCTTTAGCGCTGTCAGTTTGCTCCTGCCAGAAAGATAGACCCCTGTCCGCGCCATAGGCGATGCTTCTACCAATGCTAGATCTAAAATGTCTGCTATTGACTGTCGTCTAGGACGTTTGACCTCTCGTTGTGTTCCAGACACTTATTCTAGCACGAGTTACCAATAACATTTCCACGTTATCGGTATTCCTGTCAACAGTCTCGCATCTATCTATAACTACGAAATTTTGATTACCAAATTAATATTGAGTGTATATCGTCACTAGGTCGACCTTGCTCGACGACGATTAATGACGGGCCATTTGAGGATGTTCCGTCGCGGAACAAGGAAGACCCGTTACGGTCTTCCAACAGCCAGGTCTTTAGGGTCAAACAATTCGGCATCGGAATTTTCCTCTCCATGCCTTCAGCATGTTTGAATGCTTTCACCTTTATTCTGACTTCTCGTGTCGCGGAACACGAGAATCCTGGAAATCCCTAATTTAACGAAATTAGGTGACGGCTCTTAAGACTTGGCTGACAATAGGCCTGAGGGCTCCACGTGGTCCGCACACGTTGGAAGCCTCAGGCCCTAGCTAGGGGCCATAAACGGCCGATGGGGTCACCAGCGCGCGGGTGGACCCCACGTACCTCACCTTGGAGGAGAGGGTTTCCTCCACTACCGTCTTCGTTTGGGGGAACCTTCCCTTCCTTCAAGGTGACCTATTCGCGGACCAAGGGAACTCCCTTGGTCAAATCAGCCAATTATATTTGGCGAGCTACCAATTTTTCCTAAGACCGATCTTAGGAAAATCGG
Source organism: Eufriesea mexicana (assembly GCF_001483705.2). Classification (NCBI taxonomy): domain Eukaryota; kingdom Metazoa; phylum Arthropoda; class Insecta; order Hymenoptera; family Apidae; genus Eufriesea; species Eufriesea mexicana. The sequence continues at coordinate 130,535 of NW_016909578.1, read as the reverse complement.
GGAGCTCTCTTCTGTTCGAATCGTCGAAGACACAACTTCTTTTCAAAATGTCAACCAGTTCGCTTCCAATCGTCAAAGAGTCTAGAGCCTACCTATCGAGATCATCAAGAGTCTATCGTTCGACTCCAGCCGTGACCTTCTTTTCGCTCGTGCAACTGAAACAGTTGCCCGATATTAATTTGGCGGGTAACATTACGTGATCACGAGACAGCCTTACAACCCGTCGACCCTACAGAAATAATTCGCGAAGAGACGCGACATTTTTGGGTCCTTCGACCGAATAGTGACCTGTGGCGCGACACAGAGGAGATTGTGTTTAGCTTCGAAATAGTAAGTGGACTGTCTCTATCTCGCTATCGCGTATTTTCATATTCTACGAGCTAATAGGCCTAGCCTTTATGTAAATCCTTGGTATGGCTGTGTAATTTGCAATTGGATGGAATTTCCGAATCTGAGGTACAAGAGTAGGGGTTCCAAACGGAAAGACGAGCTGAATTACTGCCCCTTGTACTCAAGGTACTTAGCATATATGATGACCAAGCTTGAAGGTGCCATCGTGTTTTACCTGGGTACGGGGTCGGTAATATGGTTTTTCCTGGTGAGTAATAATATCGTCTAAACGGTATTTCAAGGATTAAAATTGAGCGACCATTTACACGTTCCCTGCCAGACCATTTTTTTAAGACTTTCCGTTCAGGCCGCGTGGGGCGCATACGCCCCATGCTTTACAGTTGTATCGTTTTGTTTCTGGCGTATGCCTTACAATGATTAAAATAGTGCAAAAATCATAATTATCAGGGAAAGGGTGTATAGTTTAAGATGCATAACACAACAAACCAATAAATTTATTTTTCTAGGAATTAGTTTAACAAATACTTGGCTGAACATTACCAAGCGAGTTGCATTCTCACATATAATTGTTTTTATGATGCCTATATTAGTTTGAAATAAAACATTTTAATTGAAATCAAGTTTGTATACAATTACAAAGGGATGTTACGGTGAACTATGTTAAAACATGGCAAACATAAGTGTGGTTTATCCACGCAACTATCGCAGAATGTTGCAACTTTTACAGTACAGTTTCTTGCCGAATGGGAACCTATATTTTTAACATGTTTTTCGTAACAAATTTTGCAGTTAAAACAAGCTGTGGTCAAAAAATTGACCATCACGCCGCGTGGAGTGTATACGCCCCGCGATCAATGAACGCATCAGCAATAGTATTAAGATGCCCGTAATTGACTGCATAATGAATTTTTAAAAAATTCTTCATTTTACAATGGTAATACCAAATGGCTTGAACGGAGAGTTCAGTGTGGGGCACATACGCCCCATTAAAGCATTAAAAAATCGTTAAGTCCACTCGCGAGGAATATTCAATTTTCATCAGTTTTCCAACTAAATTTGGAGACCTCGGGGTTTCTGAACGGTTTTGAACATGCAGATTTCATGGAATTTCGCGAATGCCAAAGGACGGGCAAATGGATTCCGCTGTTCGTTTTCTATAACTACGAAATTTTGATTACCAAATTAATATTGAGTGTATATCGTCACTAGGTCGACCTTGCTCGACGACGATTAATGACGGGCCATTTGAGGATGTTCCGTCGCGGAACAAGGAAGACCCGTTACGGTCTTCCAACAGCCAGGTCTTTAGGGTCAAACAATTCGGCATCGGAATTTTCCTCTCCATGCCTTCAGCATGTTTGAATGCTTTCACCTTTATTCTGACTTCTCGTGTCGCGGAACACGAGAATCCTGGAAATCCCTAATTTAACGAAATTAGGTGACGGCTCTTAAGACTTGGCTGACAATAGGCCTGAGGGCTCCACGTGGTCCGCACACGTTGGAAGCCTCAGGCCCTAGCTAGGGGCCATAAACGGCCGATGGGGTCACCAGCGCGCGGGTGGACCCCACGTACCTCACCTTGGAGGAGAGGGTTTCCTCCACTACCGTCTTCGTTTGGGGGAACCTTCCCTTCCTTCAAGGTGACCTATTCGCGGACCAAGGGAACTCCCTTGGTCAAATCAGCCAATTATATTTGGCGAGCTACCAATTTTTCCTAAGACCGATCTTAGGAAAATCGGGGAGCTCTCTTCTGTTCGAATCGTCGAAGACACAACTTCTTTTCAAAATGTCAACCAGTTCGCTTCCAATCGTCAAAGAGTCTAGAGCCTACCTATCGAGATCATCAAGAGTCTATCGTTCGACTCCAGCCGTGACCTTCTTTTCGCTCGTGCAACTGAAACAGTTGCCCGATATTAATTTGGCGGGTAACATTACGTGATCACGAGACAGCCTTACAACCCGTCGACCCTACAGAAATAATTCGCGAAGAGACGCGACATTTTTGGGTCCTTCGACCGAATAGTGACCTGTGGCGCGACACAGAGGAGATTGTGTTTAGCTTCGAAATAGTAAGTGGACTGTCTCTACCTCGCTATCGCGTATTTTCATATTCTACGAGCTAATAGGCCTAGCCTTTATGTAAATCCTTGGTATGGCTGTGTAATTTGCAATTGGATGGAATTTCCGAATCTGAGGTACAAGAGTAGGGGTTCCAAACGGAAAGACGAGCTGAATTACTGCCCCTTGTACTCAAGGTACTTAGCATATATGATGACCAAGCTTGAAGGTGCCATCGTGTTTTACCTGGGTACGGGGTCGGTAATATGGTTTTTCCTGGTGAGTAATAATATCGTCTAAACGGTATTTCAAGGATTAAAATTGAGCGACCATTTACACGTTCCCTGCCAGACCATTTTTTTAAGACTTTCCGTTCAGGCCGCGTGGGGCGCATACGCCCCATGCTTTACAGTTGTATCGTTTTGTTTCTGGCGTATGCCTTACAATGATTAAAATAGTGCAAAAATCATAATTATCAGGGAAAGGGTGTATAGTTTAAGATGCATAACACAACAAACCAATAAATTTATTTTTCTAGGAATTAGTTTAACAAATTTTAACAATAAATTTATTTTTCTAGGAATTAGTTTAACAAATACTTGGCTGAACATTACCAAGCGAGTTGCATTCTCACATATAATTGTTTTTATGATGCCTATATTAGTTTGAAATAAAACATTTTAATTGAAATCAAGTTTGTATACAATTACAAAGGGATGTTACGGTGAACTATGTTAAAACATGGCAAACATAAGTGTGGTTTATCCACGCAACTATCGCAGAATGTTGCAACTTTTACAGTACAGTTTCTTGCCGAATGGGAACCTATATTTTTAACATGTTTTTCGTAACAAATTTTGCAGTTAAAACAAGCTGTGGTCAAAAAATTGACCATCACGCCGCGTGGAGTGTATACGCCCCGCGATCAATGAACGCATCAGCAATAGTATTAAGATGCCCGTAATTGACTGCATAATGAATTTTTAAAAAATTCTTCATTTTACAATGGTAATACCAAATGGCTTGAACGGAGAGTTCAGTGTGGGGCACATACGCCCCATTAAAGCATTAAAAAATCGTTAAGTCCACTCGCGAGGAATATTCAATTTTCATCAGTTTTCCAACTAAATTTGGAGACCTCGGGGTTTCTGAACGGTTTTGAACATGCAGATTTCATGGAATTTCGCGAATGCCAAAGGACGGGCAAATGGATTCCGCTGTTCGTTTTCTGACCAATATCATTGGTCCTCGAATTTGCAGGATGATTTATACCGAGTGTAAACGACGAGGAGCAACCGTCCATTTATAGTGGACGAGTTGAAGGTTCGCTGGAGAGGAAGACACAAGGACTATGGCGGATCTGCATGTTGGAACGGGAGTGCATCGACGACGGTGCTTCACCCGTGGACGAGGGCGTTTGAGGAATGGTAACTGGACGTCGAGGGCGAAAGTTTAACGCTCGGCCGTTTCGTGGTAATGTCCAGTTTCTTTCGCGAGCCGGTCAGTGCATACCGCACTGCGACATCCTGGTATAACCTGATGCAGCTGCCGTCGCAAAAAGGCCAACCTTCCGCGGCTGTAATAAAAGTAACGCGATTGCCGCCAGTCTTTCGTAGAAATTGACGTGACCGAGGTATTGCACGCCAGTGGTCCGTCTTTCTTTACGCCGGGATAATTAATTGCACGTGGCCGGGCCGCGTTCTTGCGACGAGAAAAGACGAATGTTCCCGAGCGGAATCCGTGATACCTGCGATTAAATAATCAATCCATTTCGTAATTGCTCTTTTAAATCATTTATCGCGGAGATGCACTCCCGTGGCAATGAATAACGACGTTTTAAATACCTGCAGCCGAGTTTCAGGCTAGCCTAATGTCGGTATGTAGAAAATGTTGCTAGAAGATTATATATTGCCACGAGATCGGAGGATTAATCGCTGCAGCTTTCAGGCATAAGAAGGAAGTTGCAGTGACGTTTTGGAAGGCAGAAATTCATATTTTTTTAAGTAGAATTTTGAAAAAGTGAATATTTTTTAAACTAAATTTGGCATTTTTAGACATTGGATTCAAAGAAATCATTTCTTTTCCTTGTTATTGAGATTTTTATTAATTCTTTGCATTCTCGTTGCTTCGAAATTTGAAAATGAAATTTGGAACTTGTAAACTCAAGTTAGAATTTTGAAAGAAAATTAATGTTTGCTGGTGACATATTGGATAGAGAGAACTAATTTCTTCTTTCTTTTTTCGTTGCTGACATTTTTATTAATGTTTCGCATTCCCTGTTACTTAGAATTTTGAAAATGAAACTTGAAACTCGCAAATTCAACTTGGAATTTTGAAAGAGGGTAAGAAAATTAATTTTTGCTGGTGAAATATCGAGCGAAGAGAAACGATTTCTTCTTTCTTTTCTCGTTGCAGACATTTTTACTAATTTTTTGCATTCTGGTCACTTTGAATTTTGAAAATGAAACTTGGGATTTGCAAACTTAATCCGGCATATTGAAAGAGGGGAAAGAAAATTAATTTTTGCTGGTGAAATGTTCGATGGAGAGAAATAATTTCTCCGTTTCTTTTTCGTTACTGAGATTTTTATTCATTTTTTGGTTATTCGTTGCTTTGAATTTCGAAAGCGAGAAAGGGAAATTAATTTTTTCTATTGAAATATTGAACGTAGAGAAGTAATTTCCTTTCCACTTTTTTTAAACTGAAACTTCTATTCATTTTTAGGTTCTTTTTTAGTTTGGTATTTGTATGAAAAGGTCGATTCTTTTTATTTCCCTGAGAATATAGAAAAATCGTTCCTTGGAAAAATAATTGAAATTTTTAATGCTTTTAAAGGTATAATTGTAAATGTATTTTTTTTAACGAAACAAAAAGGGCTTGGTTGCTGTTGCGAATTCGAATACAATGCTGGAGAATAAGCTGTGGGTTGTTGGTTTCGCGTAACAGTTTCACGATATTTTGGTTACGTTTGCTACCGGGTGATAGCAGATTTTGGTTTCTAAAAAATCTACCGAATTTCTGATTGCTTATTTTATTAAATCACGATGAAGTATATCGATTGTATGAATTTCACAAACAGTGATAATTCTGTGCATTTTTGTAATTGAGAATATTTCTGAAAAAGAAATCAATAAGTTTGTGTGTGTCCCTGTGCGATAAATCGTCTTCAACATTAGTACAACTGGCCAGTAACGTGTACGTAATTATAATATACGTAATTAATATTCATTAAAGTGGGATAATGAGAATAAGAATAAAAATCAATATTAACTTTGTCAAAATCAATTACATAACTACAGAAATTTATTACTAAATTTCTCTAATAGGTTTTTATAGACAATAATAATTAAACTTATATTTAGTCATTTACGGTAATAATTAAATTTGTTATTTAATTATTTCCATAAGTACGAAAATAAAAATTTGGAGCAAGTCATTTTGATCACTTTAGTAATTATAGTATTAACAAACTGCCACACCATTAAAATAATTTTACTAAAATTTGAACTTGATATTTCAACAATTAAAATAAATGGAGAGCACTTTGGTTATTAGTAGATGCTTGGTTTTTATTAAAATTTCTGAAAATTCGCTATATTTACTTGTATACCTTTTTTTCTAGAAACGACCATAATTTTACTCTTTCATTATCTCCAATATAAATATTTACATACCTTTGACTTCTCAAAACTCATAGAATCATATATTATAGAAATATATCTTTGTCAATCAGTTTAAGAAATGACCAATTTGTATTAATTTTTCTCTTTTAATAATAAAATGTTCTAATCGTAAACATTATATTATATACGATATATTACTATTTAATAATAATTACACGTTATTATCAATATATTATCGACTAATCGCAATTATATTTACATAGTTTTCTTTACGTTGAAATACATGTATAAATTAAAAATAACACATTCAGTACCAATTGCAAAATATCTGATATTAAGCATGTCATAAGAGTGACACGAGGTGTGGTATAAAATGTATGGTATTGACCCTTTGCACTCTTCTCAGTCGCCATTTAATCAGATTCTAAAGATGGATATTAATTAATATATCAAATTTACAATTAGCCAACGATGCGTGGAATATCGAAGTAAAATAATTCTACGTCTCAAATTGCATACGATTTCTTATTTACCGTTTTAAAAATATCGTTGACCTTATGGCAGAAAGTCTTCGAATTACTATTTTTCAGTAAGAAAGAAATCACCGAGTGCAAAGGGTTAATCCTTTGGGTAATTACTTAGAAAAAGGGGAGTGACACCGATTTTTGAATACGTCGTAGAAATCAACGTTTCGAACAATTTTTTAGTATATCAAATTTAAAATTATCCAACGATGCGTGGAATGTCGAAGTAAAATAATTTTACGTCTTAATTAGCATGCGATTTCTTATTTACAGTTTGAAAAATATCATCGACTTTATGACAGAAAGTCTTCGAATTGCTATTTTTCAATAAAAAAGAAATTTAATTTTTTCCTGTAACGAAAAAATCACCGAGTGCAAAGGGTTAAGTATGAGAATTCATCCCATTCTTAATTTAAAAATAATATTATTTCGTGTTACAAATTGTGATATATTTTGTAATATTTTTTCATTTGTCGGATAATTAAAAATACGATTTGAAGACAATATTTGTTTATAGTTGCTTTGTTTAACCAATTTGCGTTATTAGCGTATATACATGCGTAATTTTCGTGAAAAATTTTTCTTTGTCACCAAAGCGTATATATACGCGGGTACACATCGTATAATCATTCTTACGATGAAGTAATCACACATTTTCAATAATTTTTGAAATATTTGTAAATCTAATTCAATAAAAGCCTTTTAGCGATAATGGCATATTTTTCATCAATTTATATATATTTTTTATATATATATATCCATAATTTTCTGGGCGCTGAACGCGTTAAGAATCATTTTTCGTTCAATCAGGTAAGTAGATATCATTTCTATATGATCTCAATTCAAAGTTACAAACTTTGTTGGCGAAAGTTAGCAGGGTAGTTTGTATACATTGATGTACTTAGAAACTTTGATACGTGAAAAAGATGTTCAATTTAATATAACTTTTCGAAGAAATTTTTCTCTCTCCAAGACTACCGAGACGACAAATTAAATTTACTTTTCATAATAGAACTGGAATGAAATTTAGCGCATTTTAATTAAATATTAAATCCGTAGACGCGAACAATTCCAATTTAAAAATTTAACCTCTCTAACAACGAAGCTATTTTTTAAACAATTAAGTCCTGAAAAAAATTAAACTTTTATTATATTCTTATAGAAAAGAACACAATAATTATGCATGAAAATAATCATTCAAAAGCGACGAAATTTATTTGATTTTAATATTACGAATTGCACGATAAATCTGTAAATTTACACTGTAAATCTAGAATTAATGAAAAAATAGAATTATCATAATAGGTAATATTATTTCAAATACGAAATAATTATATAAGAAAGAAGATGAGCTTAAAATAATTATGCCTAGGAATAAAACAAAGTGATTAATGGACAAAATAATTTAATCCTTTAAAAATCAAAAACTCGTTTATGTTAATATTGTTACGAGATTTTATTAGATATCTACCGGCTATTTGGCTAATTGTAAGTAAAAAGAGCGGATCGTAACTTCAGGGAGGAATAATTCAACACCTTTCATAATGTTCGGACAAAATAACAATCGTCTGTCTGCTACAAAAAGGGGTCTTCCATCGAAGTTCAGAGTACAGCTGTCAAACTTTCAATAGGGATAAATCTATTCAGGGACGTATTCATTGGAAATCTTCGGCAATCTAGCGATCGAACTTGTAGAACAAGAATTGTAAACGCGATCCGTAACAATTGTAGAGTCACACAGTTTCTACTACGCTGGAGAGTACTTCGGCTTCTAAATTTACTGCAGACTGGGGACTAGATTTAACTCACAATTGTAAATATCTGAAAAACTATTGAGTAGTGGCGGGTATAATGGTATATATTCTTGGACTGCATGCCGAAATCTACAAACCTACAAAGTTTCAATTAAATCGGTGACCCGAAGGACTTGCACTCTCCTTGTCAGTCTCAACTCTATCTCTCAAAGACTGCTACTAATAACGAACTCGTAACGAATTAAAGACTCTCATCACGAACTTCTAATGAATTACAAAACAACTAATGACGATCTTGACAACTAAACTCTACCTTTCAGAACGGGCCCCTTTAAGCCCGTCTGGAAGGCAAGGGCCTCCCTCGAAGGAGGAGAAAACTCCCTCCACGCAAAGCTCAGGGGTGGAAGAGACTCCTCCTTCCAGGTTAGGCTCTCCAAAGGATCACCCTCGGTTTACAACATCTCACGTTGTCTGGTCCCGACCTTCTATAACCCATCTGGCTACCAGCCCCTAACGAGTCCTCTAAACCTGGCAAAGTGTTCCCTACAGGAACACTTCGACCATCGTATCCTAACATTGCCTAGAAATATCTTACTCAATATTATAAATTGATATGACTATTCGTTGATCTAACAATAAGCAGCCATTTCCTCTTCCCAACGACAATTATTATACCTACATATGGGATTGGAATATGTACGGCCCTGAAAGAACGTCAAGTGTGTTTGGGTTTAGAATGAAAGTGACCGTGTGCAAGAGGATTGTCTGCAAAGAATGTTTATGGTAGAGTCGAATGAAAGTTTAGGGATGCGTCCAGAGTGATTAAAGTACCTGACCCACCGATGTTGCGTGGGAAAGAGGCATGATTGGAAAGGAAAGCCTGGGTATGAAAAAGGACAGAATGAATGCTTTAAATAAGGGTCCAAGCTCCAGTCTACAATCTCCAGTCTTGAACGGTCTCCAGGAGTTTTTTGGAAGTTGCTAAGGGTATGTCAGTATGTGAGTAAGAAGTCAAAGTCGAACGTGCCTGTTACGCGGTGCATTCGACCCATCCCGTCTTGGCTTACCCATCACGAGCCGTAGGGTCAGTATTTCCAAGGTTTATAACGCGATCGTAAAGACCGGCTGTTTTTGAGTTGGAATCTTAGAATATTAGGGGGCTTAAGCATGAGGTTTTTAGAATCCTAGTCTAATCCATACTCAATAGCCAAAGACGTGTTATAAAACACAATAATTCCGAAGGGTCACACCGAAGCGTATCTAACGGTCTTACAAGCCTGCGCTTCGGGCCCAGAGGAACGCCGTGGCCTTGGGAAAAACCCATGACCTCACGCCTACTCAAGTGTCATCCCACCCTTGCAGGAGAAGGCGCGTCAAGGGCGCATGGAAGGGTGGACACGACACTGAGGATGCGGCTGATTGGAAAATTGGGACTTCTTAAAACAGCCAATCAGCGTGCATTCTAAACATGCCAAGGCGAGGACCAAAACTCCCAAAAAGCCGAAGTCTGTTACAATCAGACCACCGAACAGTCATCACGATAAAACAAGCCTTACCAGCTCTAGACCTTAAAACAGTCTAAAGCACTCCACGCGAAACCAACCGGAGGAAACAACTTCGTTTGAGTCTTGTCGGAAACAGAGCCCATAGCGAATCCCTCTTTTTCATAGCCGTCAATCTACGTATAAGCTTATTTTATTCCATTAAGAACTAAAACAACGTTATTTTAGCCAATCCATCCAACCCGATCCTACATACATAGCTCCAAATCGATAATAGCCATGCTGTTATTCGGGTATTTCGAAAGCGGAAAAAAATGTTTCGGCGTACACGATTAAAAAAAGAAAAGGAAAATGTCGAATCTGACAGAAAGAGAAATGGCCTCGCGGTGTTTAATCCGAGGAATTCATTTGAAAAGCGTTTTGAGTGATCACGTTCATTTGTATACGTCATGAATACGTGGATCCACATAGTTATCGTTGCACTGCAGAAAGAACTGCATTTCGTTCGATATCACCTGCATTTCCAATTTCTGCCTGGGATGTATTGCCCGGCATAACGAGGACGTGCATTAAAAAGTAAGGTGCGCTGCGCATAATATTAATCGATCTTGTTAATATTAATCGCGAAAGTATTATCATGAAATGCAAATTAAAAATCTCATAATCGCTCTTTCATTCTTGTACTACGTAATTACGTACCGCGAAACGTGACATGTGCTGTTGATATTTAGCTTCTGCCTCTCCTCTGCTAAATTTATTATGCAAATTTATTACGAAATGGACGAGTATTAACACTAGAATTATCGGTCGGTAATGTGCATCGTTAATGTTAATTAAAATGGTAAAATGAAAATAAAGAAACGTATGTAACTGGGACCTTATTTACATAAAAATCGGTATTAATTTTGTCAAAAATGACTGTGTGCTTTCAGCATCTGCGTAAACGGAAAGTCTGGAACAGTTTGACCCCTTTGGAAGTTTTAGCGTTGATATAATTATTATAGTATAGCAAATATAACAGTGAAAGCTGATTGAACTAATTGTAAGCAAAATGTTAAAGAAATTTGCCAAATATTTTATTCTACAAATTGTAAATTTAAAGTGCAGATAGAAAAGAAGAAGGAACTGTAAATAAGTATAATGGAGCCTCTGATATCTTATAAGAATTACAATTAGTATCTATACGTTTTGACATCTAAAGATTCCATTAATCAAACGTTCTATTATTTAAATTGTAGGATACAGCAGACTAAGATTGGGTACCATTTTCTGTGATAAAGACTGTGATACGGGATCAACGCGTGGTGTTGGATTCGAGTTGATTTTTTAACACGAAATCAACAGACCAATTACACATTAGAAAACGTGTCCATTTTCTTATTAAACGGTCTTGAAAATTTTGCGTTAGAATGGATAGAAAATCAGAAGAAAAAGTATAGCTGTATAAAGAAAAACAAAAGAAAAACTGAATTCAGAATAAATGTTTATATTTAATTTACATGTAAAAGACAATTATAGTTTTCAAGTTTATAATTTTTTGTTAATTTATGACAGACGTCATAAACGTATATAACAGGACCACGCTGTTGAATTTTAAATCGTGGGGCAAAGGGTTAAGAAAAACCAAGGTTCCTGTATATCGTCATTAGGTTGTTCTCGATTGGCGACGATCAGTGATTAACGAATCTAAGAGGAAATTCTTTGCGTTCTGCGAGAGTTGGCTTGAAACTGGTATTGCCTTCGTCCGAGAACTCTGCAAAATTCAGAATGTACGAAAAGTAGGGTAGGACTAAGTATCGTGGTATCGGCGAGTGAATCGAGCGATTGTCAACGCGAGTGGTGAGTGTCGGAACGGTATGCAAACGGATCGAATGATTGTGGATTGTACGAAACTGATTACGCCGCCAGAAACAGTACTCGAAAGCTCTACGATTCGTGGCTTCACCTCCATCTAGCAAAAATGTATGGCCATCGTGGGATGTGTGGTAATGGTTACATAGATTTTTAAATATATATGTATTGGAATGAGCGGAACAAGTATGCATGGGATGGAAATATCTAACGAATTCAGGTTATTATGATAAATGAGTGTGCGTGTAATAATCGAGGTGTGTGTGAATTGTGTATGTAATGTAATATATGAAAGAAGAAAGAAAAAAGAGAGTGATTTGGAATATGTCAATTGCAATTGAGTTTTAATAGTGAAAACACGTGCGAGCATATAATCGTGATAAAATAATTACATTTCAACCAAATATTTGTGTATGATAATCTTTGTAATTAAATAAATAATTGTTCTTACTGTTATTAAATTTCATCCACCACTAACAGGATGTCCCTCTCGAAACAGAGCAAATTTCACGTAGAAGATTTTTCGGAACGAACTATAGTTTAGGATATAATTGAACGTGAATCTTCAAATAGGACACCCTGTATATAACTATTATTATAAGAAGTAAGAGTAAACTCGGAAATATCGCTTATATAACTCACCCATTTTAATCGTTGTTATTTTCTTTGCTAACGATTCATCTGAAAAATAATCATTCAGGAAGTCGACTTGTAAATTAATCGTAGATCAGTGTGGAACGTATCCGAATAATTAATTATTATTACGTTTGCAGAATATAATATAACATCTGAATACATTGAAATACGATATCATCTGCACTTTTACTTTTTGGACTCACAATCAATCGCAATTTAATCAAATTTTGAAGATCGATATTCATTAAAATATTAAATTTACGATAACGTAAGTGTGGGAGGTATTGAAATTAAATAATTCTACGTGTTAATTATTATACGATTTTTAATTTACTGTTTTGACAAATATCGTTGACGTTATGACAGAAAAACTTTGAATTTCTATTTTTCTACTGCGAGAAAGTTATCTGAAAAATTTACATTTTTAATGTATGCCATTGTAGACTTGACGACATTAAATGTTCTTACTATAATAATTTTTTCGAATTTTCACCACTTTTCGAGCTCATTGATTATATTGTGTATTAAACCAATGATTAGAATTTCAGTTTATTACGTTTAACCGTTATCCTGGTACTACAGACCGTTGATTTGATATTAAATTCTTGTGATTACAATTCGTTTGACGCAATACAGGGAAATGTGTATACATTGCATCTAAATATTGCTACGAAACTCTGTTTCGATAATAGAATATTCGGATAATGAATTTCGTATATCACGGGCTCTACTGTGCTTTGCAAACACGTTACTTCTCACTCGGTTAATTATTCAATTTTGTTATTAATTACATTGTCCAGCACAATTTTCCTTTTCGCAATATGCATTGGGTGATTCAATTTTGTCTGTCAAAATGAAAAATAATTAATTCGGTTCTTAATAATTAATAATTTCACGATTACTATACAAGAATAAATAAAAAAGTCTGTTAATATTATATGCGTTAACTGAGAGTGGATTGCTTATTTGCAATGTCGGTTGAGCATAGCTATGGCACAACTTAAGCGAAAAATGGTCATAAAAGCGTTCTGATAGATATTTTCTTGATGTGCGAAAATTGAAAGACGCTTTTGTGGTATAATGGTTAACATAGATTTTTAATATATATGTGTTGGTATAATAAAGAAGCGATGTCTGTAAGAAAGGGATGAGTGGGACAAGTATGCATGGGATGCCAATATCTGTTGGTTATTGTGACAAATGAGTATGCGTGTAACGATTGAGGTAGTATAACCGAGAAGGGTTATGCATGTGATTCTACATGCAGAAACGAATCGAATAAAAAAAGAATAAAATTTCTTGATTCGAAGCTTCGTTTTCGAGAAAATCTACTTTGAATATCCACCGAATACGCTGATATACTGATAGTCCATTCGCCTCAACCAAAGTTAGGGCACGTGTACTCGGTGAATATTCAAAGTCGATTTTCTCGAAAACGAAGCTTCGAATCAGAAAATTTGATTCTTTTTTTCCGATTCGTTTCTGCATGTACATAGAATTGTGGTAATGGTGATGTAGATTTTGAATATATATGTGTTGATACAATAAAGGAGCGATGTCTGTAAGAAAGGGACGAGTGGAACAAGTATGCATGGGATGCCAATATTTAATGGATTTAGGTTATTGTGATAAATGAATATGCGTGTAATGATTGAGGTGTTGCGTGAATTGTGTATGTTTATGTAATATATGGAAGTAGAAAGAACAAAGCAGAGAGATTGGGCATAGGTCAGTTGTAATTATGTTATAATAGTGATAATAGGTGTGAGCATGTGATTGCGAGAAATTAATTAGATTTATACTTAATATTAATGTTTGATCATTTTTTGTAATTAAATAAAGAATTGTTCTTATTGTTATTGATATTTCATCCACCAATAACAACTTTGACAATTTTGTTGAATGACTTTCTTCTTCAGTATGTCTACAGAATTCGGTACTGTATATCAAATTGGTGCTAGATAAATAACATTTCATAAAAATGTAAAACTAATACGCAGAAGCTGCGTATATCGATGCTTTTTTAAATTTCAATAGCTATTTGTAACTTAGAATTTCCAAATATTATAATCATATATATATATATATACGGTATAATAAGAAAATTACTACCTTGATAATTATTTTTTTGTAAATATACAAAATTTATTTATATAATATTAATAAAAATTCAATTTTATTGACTCTTTCGATTAATATCGTGGTGAGCTAATTTTTTTACATAAATATGGAGAAAAATCCTATTGGATTGTTATAGTCATTTCAATTCTAATAGGATTTGACTGAAAAATTGAATTTTATTGGCATTTTCGACTATGTATAATAAGGTATAACAAGATAATGAATATGCCTTTATATGCATACCTACTTATACATATATCTCAACGACGCTAAATAACGTAAACTAAGCACTTCAAATTAAATAAAGATGTTTATTTCATAAATTAAAAAGTTTGGAATTATATTAGTAATTATATTAACAATATTGAATTATATATTATTTTTAAATAATGTATAAAAGAATTTGTAATTGAATAAATACAAAAATTGTATGTAAATAAGTAAACAAAAAGAACCACTCCTTTATTTTGCTTTTTTCGTAAAAAGACTCGAAACAATTTTTTAAAAGTTACGAGAAAATTATTTCAAATCATGACCTTTATTTTTAGAACACTTAAATTATAAAACGACACATTTTGACGTTTTTAAACAATTCAGTTTTAATCTTCGCGTCACTTTTCATTGATTGATATTTTAAAGAAAAGTTTAAAATCAATTTTCTTCGAATGGCGTTTTAGTATAAAGTTATAAAGTTATAAATCATTCACTTTTAAATTTATTATAACAAGTATAACATTGTATTTTATCATTTTTAAACAATATCTTTCCATTGTTCGTGATTTTTTGTCTGTTGTTAAAGTACCGTTACTTTGTTCCGTTTTTATTTAAATATTGAGTAATAATAACGAGATCTTGTTATAAATTCGTAAACCAGAGGTTTTACTGTGTCATAAAATTACTAAAAGCATCGAGATATATTCGAGAGCAATTTGGTACTCCGAAGTGGAAACAAGGTGAACAACCGGCTACGGGCCAAACGTACAATTTTTCTGCTTTTATGTTCCTGTAATTGGGTATCTGATGCAGTTCGTGATACACGCGTACCAATTTAATTTAAACGGATGGCGTCATGGTATACCGTTGCAAGAGATACGATCGTATCGTACAGCTACGTGATAATAGTAAACGAAATTTGTCACGTGATATGTACTTTCACGAAAATATGCAACTTACATATTTCGATATTTCTTAATATTTTTATCTTCGCGATTTTAATGTGTTTGAAGGTTTTGTTCGCGATATCTAATTTTTGTTATAATATTTATTTGATATATCTAATAATGAAAATTATTTTATACTAACCAATAAGTTAATTGTACGATTTTTCTCTGTCTGTTTAATCTGCGACATTTGTTAATATAATTTATTAATAAAAATAGAACTGAATACTTAAAAAACAAGTTTTTGAAAATGATTGAGATTTATGGAAAACAATATTTTTTGAAATCACTTCGTAGAAATTATGTAATTAATTTTATAATTAATAATGTATAATAATCCTGACAAAGTGTACTAATGCAAGTATATTTGGATCCCACAGAACTAAATTGATTTACTATGATTTCTGATATGTTAATTTTAGTATCATAATACGTAATAAGTCTTTTATTTTTCAATAATCGTATTAACTTCGATGAAGTCAATTCTTCTTAGATGCTATGTAATTTATAAATTATAATAAATCTGTAATAAATTATAATTAAAGTATAATTGAATTGTAATTATACATTAAACTATTAAGTATAGAAAACTGCAGAAAACCAAAACTACAAATGTAATTAAATTACAATTACATATATAATTGATTATAGTTATACCTATAATTAAAGTATGATTGAATTGCAATTTTTAGATTCTGCTCATAGATATATGTTTAAGATAAGTTTCACTTTTACAAACACACGTGTTGATCACATATTATCATAAATGAAAAATAAGAATTTTTAATAAATTGTTATTGGAAGTTACGATTATAAATGATAATGTTATATTTATTCCTTTATGTATTATTTGCTACTGTATAAATGGTAACTTCCTGTTTTTAACATACGAGACAAAACGAAAATATCCATACTTATAAAATAAATTTAACGAAGTTTCGATTTTCATACAGGTAGTGAATAAAATGTATTCATTTATAACTTTAAATAGAAAATAAATAAGTAATATAATAAATAGAATATATATAAATAATATAGTTAAATTGGAAATAAACAATTAATAAAATGCAAGAAAATAAATGACAATTTCAATATCCTGCTTAATATGGAAAGCGTATTTATTATATTATTTTAAAACACAGATATCATACTGTAGTTTAGGAGTTACGTGACTATTTCTGCGTTCTCCCGCTATTCTTTATTTATCTAAAAATAGAATACAAAGCAGCTGAAATTAATTGAAATGTCAATCACGTATTGAATATCGTTGTTCGATCAGTTATAACTAATCTGCCTACCCACTATCCATGATATTTCTAATATCGAAACCTTGTTGAGGTTAGGTTAGGTTAACGTTCCGTTGAAACATTGAGAGGTTCTTGGAATAGCGTATTTTATTTCAGTTTCTGTAATTCAGAGATCTTGTTTCTACGAGTGGCTGAATTTCTCAATTATTTATATAGCTTGAAATGTTACCAACTATCGGTGTGAGTTCTGACAAGTTAACCTTTCGTTTCGTTTTCATCCTGAGGGTACCATTAGACGTGTTTGTTTTACGTGGAACCGTGTAAATATCACTCTGTCTGCAGTGATACAAGAAAATATTTAAAATACATAAATGCATTTTGAAAGATGTCAGGGAATATATCGCTTTAGGCGATATTTATTTGATTTTGCGATGACCTTGAAAAACTTTGTGAGAGTTGTATCTAAATTTTTAAGCAGGAATCAATTTTTTATTATAGATTACTATAGCTGATATCAAGTAGTTTTTGGAACAATAGTTCTGATTCTTCCTATCAAGATATGAACTTTTAAACTGCGCCATCTACCTACAGTATATTTTAGCTAATCCTAATGCCGCGTCTATACTGCTATTGGTGAACTTCTCGAGAACTATGTTTGTTAGCAGTGCGGATATTTCTGACAACAGCGAACGTTTCTCAACGAAACTGTTTAATTATATTAATAACATAAATAATATTGGTAATAGCAATTTTTATGTATGTGTTATTTATATATATGTAGGATACCAAAAGGAATCGCGAATCGGCTATTGCGAACAAAAACACATTGTAAACCGATCGATATCTTCTAGAAACAAATCGAAAAGTTATTCTATATAACAAAATTAAGTTGCGTGACTCCCCTACGTGGAGGTGGAGCGTAGGTTAAGGAAAGCATAAAAGCGTGGTCCTTGACAACCAAAACAGAGTCCTTAGGAATCGGTTGTGACCAGCACAAGCGTGAGTCGCTTGGTGTTGAAAAGAGAGTTTTAAAAGAGTGCGTCTTTGTGTGTTTTCGTTATCTTGGTGTTCCTTCCCTAAGTTAAATCAGTTTACGAGTTTTGAGTTTGTGTTATCGTGTTCTTGTTCTTTCGTGAATTTTCGGTGTCTCAAGACCAGTTTCGCCATC